>NC_142521.1:35645964-35913464 GCF_964205215.1 Stylophora pistillata | reverse complement strand
AAAGGTAAACTTGTTTCTGTCTTAATTCAATCCACTTCATTTTTTTGTTACAAATTATCTTCAAAGAAGCAACACATGAGCCATAAAAGTACTAAACATGGGCTGGTTAAAGTTTCCATTCACAATAATGGCTCCTGATGGCACAAAATAGAAATAGAAAATTTCAAAACAGTGACTGTTCCTTATGAAATGATTCTTTCCCATGCAGACTTGTCTGACAAGCTGCCTCTCAAACAACTTACTGGAAACTGTGCTGAAGGGCATCTAAATAAAAATTAGATACAATTGAGTAAAACAAGAAAAAGACACATGGTAATCGGTGTACAATCTCGCGTCTCTTTCATTTACTGCTGTACACAACTCTTTATCTTCTGTCTTTGTCATTTGAACACCTTTCAGGGAAAGGTACTCCAGCTTAGGAACACTGCTGAGATTTTGGACCAGATCCCTGACCCCACGGCCAAGTGGATTGGACCCTAGAGCAAAATACCCAAGCTCTGGTACATCCTGTAGTGCACGGGCGAGTGCTGATGCTTCATCTTCACCCATATTTGTATTCGACAGCCACAGCTCAATCAGATTGGGTACATTGTTCAGGTTCTTGTCCAGTTCAATAATCCCATGACCCAGTGCATTGTATCCTAAAGTCAGTGTTTGTAACTTGTTTGAGTACTTTAATGAGGCAGCCAGTGCCGCACATTCCTTTTCCCTCATTTGTACATTCCACAAATTTAAGAAAGTCAACTGTGGCACGTGATGAAGATTCTCAGCGAAATGACTCACACCACTGTGTAAAGGGTTGAAGGACAAGTTGAACTTACGCAAATTTGGAGAATGATACAGTGACTCGGCAATCAAAGCAGCACATTTTGTTATTATATTGATTTCATTATCTTCTAAACTGTGGAGATTGTCAGTAAAATTAATTCCGTAAATCGCGTTCTCAATCCATTGACCTTCAAAGGCAGCTTTCCTCCTCTCTCTTATTCTAATTTTTCGACGAGCTGTTAATAAAGGCAACACGTTTCTTCAACAGAACAACATCCTCAACTGTGTAAACACAAATGTCAACCCCTCTCACTAGTGACAAACAATGGTTCTCAGTCAAAGACAGTGCAATGTTGTTGTTTTCATTATTTACCAAATTATCCACAGGTGGCTGAGAAGAGCAAACCGGCGGTGATATCAGTTCAGGAAGCAGTTCAGGAGGCAATTTAGAATGAAAAACATCATCTGTTATGTCAATTAGACAGAGAAAGTTTCTCCCCTCGCAGTTTTTGAGGAAAAAGTTTGCATGGAGTAAATCGGCGTACTTTTCTACATATTTACTTTCTCCAGAGGAAGTTGAAACGATCAAGTTCAAAAAAGCTATGGAGAGAAAGTTATCATTAGCAGCTAAATAATTTTTAAAAAATAAATAGTTTGGAAAACTTCTGATGAATTTTAAGAAGTTTTCTGCGACAGAAGCAGAAGAGTGTCCCTTCCCAAGTATTACAACATGGTGAACACATGAAAGAAATGCAGAATGCACGGCTGGTCTGTCTGAGGCTGGACACCAAAACAATTAAACAATCGACACAGAATAGAATAAATGCGTGTTGTTCATCAGACAAATCATAGCGAGAAGGCGTCTTGGTGAACTTGTAATTTGTGAGACCTTCTTTCTCTCCGAGATACTTTAGATGATGAAAAACAATCCCGGCAGCTTCTGATGACAACTCAGAAACGAATTTTAGAACTTCAGCCATCTTCCTTAATTTTTCAAACGTATCCATTCCTGACAGGCAGGTTACAGTTCCATTCTTCTTAACCGTCAGTTCTTGAACGATGAACCGGGCGGCGAGAAACTCATGGACGGACTTATAAAGAATATAAACGATCTTCTCACGGTTCAAAGCGGAAAGTTTGGAAACTTGGAAAAAACCGATATGTATTAGCTTCTCGAACAGATCAACATTTCTAAATTTGCTGAAGTTAAAATCAATCAATTAATCAATCAATCAATTAATCAATCAATTTATTTAACGTGGTCAGAACGCTTAGCTAAAAGCTAGTTTACAGGTACGCCACGAAATAAAAAGAGGAAAGGAAATTATAAAGCCTTGTGAAGGTATACAAATTGAAATAAATTAAGAGTTAAGAGCTAGCTAATATTAAAATATAGGAATTTAATAATGTCGTCACCGAGTTGAATATATAAAATGTAAGATGTAACCATTAAAAACAGGAAATATAATTAAAGATAGATCCTCACCGCGCTAGATTCCGTGAGATCTGATGTTTTTAAGTAACTTTTAAAACTAGTAAATGTTTGTATCTTTCGAGACTCGTCCGGTAAAGCGTTCCATAGTTTCGATGCAGCACATCTCCATGATCTTAACCCGAAGGTTGTTGATTTTACTTTTGGGAGGTCCAGTATTGTGGTGCCCCTAAGATTATAAGTGGAGCACCTAACTGTTATAAGATCACGTAAGCTTTTTGGTCCTGCATCACTGGTTAATACCTTAAAGACAGTGGACAAAATTTTCGCTAATCGCTGTTCACGAAGACTTGAGAGACCGATACGCTTACAAAGTTCCTCATAAGTTCCTCAATTTATCATCGATTGTCACGCCAAGAAGTTCCATTGTGTTGGATATGGGAAGTGGTGACTCCTCACACTGAAACACTGGTTCATCAGTTCCTTTGTGTTTTCCCAACACCATTGCCTGGTATTTTGAACTGTTCCTCTTCATACCATTAGGCGCGAACCATATATCAGCACTAATAAGATCGTTGTTGATTGTTTCTTCAATTTTGGAGAGTTTATTGTCGGCGTAAAAGATATGAGTGTCATCCGCGTAAGTGGACAGAGTGCACTTCTCGATGACATATGAAAGATCGTTCATGAAGATCTTGAATAGTAAACGGCCGAGGATGGATCCCTGTGGTATACCATTGCAAATAGGTTGCCAATTGGAAAGTGCATCCCCTAGTCTCACTCTTTGGAATCGATTTGATAAATTATCTTTTTATCAGGGTGGTTGTTGCTTCATCTGCTCCATATTCTTTTAATTTTAAAACAATCAGTTCATGAGGTAAGGTGTCAAAGGCCTTGGACAAGTCCATAAGGACCAGACCAATCAATTTGTTGTTAGCAATTCCTTTCTTCCTTTGTTCGGTTAGACTAAGAAGTGCTGAGTCGCAGCCGTGATATTTCCTATAAGCAAACACATATTTGTGATAAATTTCTTCAAAATACGGGCTTATTCGGCAATGAACAATTTTTTCGAAAACCTTCGATAAAGCTGGCAGAATCGTTATCGGCCGATAGTTAGTTTTTAATAGGCTGCAGTCTTTTCTGAGAATTGGTGTGACTTCGCCAAGTTCCCACTGTTGTGGTATCTTAGTTGAAGTTAGAACATGATTAATCAGTGTACTAAGAGGGAAGCATAAAACATCCATCGATTCTTTAACTGCTAGTGGAGGGATCCCATCACATCCAGAAGCCTTGTTTGGAGCAAGTTTCCTCATTACTTCGTAGCTTCGTAACTTCGTATTAAAATAAAGGCGATCTTCCAAAAGCGCGTTAGATGCATGTTTTTACGGTGGCCCATAAGGGACATGCCACATTTTTTTTATCGCGCGTTAAATGGTAATCATCGCGCGATAAATGGAAATTATCGCACGATAAATAACAAATTATCGCGCAATAATTTATCAATTATCGCGCGATAATTTCCATTGATCGCGCGATAGATTATCATTTATTGCGCGATGATCTCAATTTATCGCGCGATCTGTCATTTATCGCGCGATAAAAAAAAAAATGTGTCATGTCTCCTATGGGCCACCGTATGTTTTCCTATTTTGGAAAGTTCCTCTTGATATTCATCCATGCTTTTATCTGCTGTGACATTGTCTGAATTTTTTGCAGCCATGTGATCCAAGAGAGTTTGAATAAAACCTACGTAAATGTACGCACGAGATGTTGGTAACTGATACTTTTTCTCTTTCCAGAGAAGACACAACATTAACAACAAAAGCGGTATTTTTGTCATCGCTTCGAGGTCCTGCTCCCAGAGGCAGTTAAGTAACCCGACCTTTAACGTCCTCCTCGTCAATAGAATAGAATCAATTACGTCAATAGAATCTTTCTTGCAAACTGTTCCTTTTGTTCCCAGCTATGAGCCTGTTGATTTCAAACTGAGCATGACTTGACACTCTAAGCTCATCTTCCTTCTCTGGTCGCGTTGTGATCATTACACAACAGTCTCTTAGCTGACTGCCTCTCCAATCCTGGTTCTGACAGACACATTCATACAAGTTAGACAAGTTATTGACTGACATCGACTGACATCGGATCCTCAGCAGACAACAGTTCAGCGGTTTTCAACATGGTACAGAGGTCCGGAATATCACAAACGTCTCGCAACTTGATTAACAGTACAAGAACAAACTTTCTGAGGATCTCCTTTTTGCCATCTGCCCAATGAAGAGCCAGTTTTTAAGTGAAAGTAGACTTTCCTATTCCAGGTCTTCCATACACTAGAATTCGTCTACGGATGGGATGATGTTCGTCACTTCCAAATACTTCACTGCAATCTTCCAACGTTTCTTTCGTAATTCCATCATGTTTTCTGTGGTCTTGCAAAGTGTTAACTGTATGTAAATGTCATTAATGTGTACCGTGTTTTCTGGGTCCCATGGTGTTATTTTCACCTGACACATGGTGTTGTAATATTCTCTCAGCTAATTCTGACACCATTTCAAAAAGTCCGCCGCAGAAACTTTTGGCAAAGAAAAAAAAACTAAACAAAATAAAATGTGCCCATGTTTTTCTTCTTTCTTTGAAAACAACAACATTAAAAGCCTCTTCCAAGAACCGTGAATTCTCACTGATTAACCAATGCAAGGTAGTTTTTTCGCAAAAAGTTATTCTACTTTTTTTGGCAAAATTGTGTCCATACAACAAGAAATTACCTTCAATCTTAATGCGTTTGGCCGCTGAACGTTCCTCCTCTGTTGGGTCCATCTCGCTTCGAAGAAAATCTGAAGACAAAAAGTTACTTTAGCAAGGAAAGATAGAAAAAAAGGATCCTATAAAATAATTTCTTTTTTAACTCATTACATGTGATTAAAAGAGAGTAATATATTGCCAGTGAGTTTGATTCAACAATCTCTGATAGCCCATGAAGTGTGACTACCTCGTTCATGACCCAAACAATTAAACTTAGGTCAAAATAAAACAAAGCAAAAAGTAGAAAATTAATTAATATTAAGCAAACTATATTGAAACTTCATAGCAGCTGTAACTAAAAGGTAACTCTAAACCGCTTTCAAAGATTCAACCCATTATCAATAATTGTAACCTTATCATTAACTCTAAGTAGCTTTCTCCTAAAAGTGAAAATAAAATTATATTGTAACATTGTTTGAAAGACACAGCCAAAGTTGTTACATACATAAACAAAGACAAAAACACGCACCTCCGTAGTGAGGCCAGTCTCCAAACACAAGGGAGTTACTCAACATGTTGGATATCACAGAAGCCGCCATAACACAGGCAAAAGTCTTCCATGAATTGTTTGTAGATCCACGGCCACGAGCAAAATCACAGACTCCTTTGACAACGAGCCACTCCATTTTCATGTCATGGGCTGCTGCAAACAGACCTGAGGTATGAAGAAAATGAGATTAGAGACTGAATAAATGCAATGAGTAAGTAATTATCATGTAACGAGGTCCTAATCAGGAGGGGAGTGAGATATAAAAGGTGCTCTGTGTTTCACTAAACACCCCGACTGTCTTTCCTGTGTCATCAGTGGGAGATTATTAAGGATTATTAAAGAGACTCCGTGAACAGATAGAAGCTGAAGCAGCAGTCCAACGAAAACAGATGGAGAACATGGTAAAGGCGAGAATGGTGTAAGTTGAAAAACAAAGACAAAATTTCATGCGAGAGCACCAAACCCTCAACAAACGACTTGCACAAACGCAGAAATCAAAGAAGACCGTGGAGAGCTTCAGACAACAGCTGCTACTCAATCAGAGCCGACAACAGCAAATTGAAAAGCCGGGATTCTTTGACAGAGCGCTGCAAATGACACCCGTCTCGGGCGGGTTCTCTAGCACCCTATCAAAGTGTAGCGTCATGTAAGGCCTCTAAAGTTGTTTCTTATCAAGTACATTGGTTCGATTTTTAGTAGTTGCATAATATTCGTGTCTAGATTAACGTAATTTGCGAAGAATTAACCACCTTAATGTTATATAATCCGTTTTATGTCAATGGACATGTTCTTGAATCCGTAGATAAACTGAGAACTTCATATATTTCATTGTATCTGATTTATCACTTTCACGGGCTTATTACGAATCAACTTAACGGCCTGCTCCCAGTTGGCTTGTTAGCTCTATTGGTAGAACGCTGCACTAGTATCGCAGAGGTCAGTGGTTCGAATCCCGTACAGGCCTGGTTTTTTTCAGGTCTGATTTTCGCTATTGCTTAAATAGCGCTATCTACTGCGAGGATCGTGCATCATACGTATGTAATACCGCAGTTCAAAATATATGAACTTCATATATTTCATAGTATCTGAAAACTGTGTGTTGTCCATAATACCAATTTGAAAAAAGGCCTTAGTGGTTTCTTCTAATTTTAACTAGTACGCGCAAACGAAATTCCCTTCTGGAGAAATTTAGCCCGAAACCTAACAGGCTATTGTAGACTCTGTGTACACGGGATGTAATAAATGTTTGGGATATTCTTTAAAGGCGCACGAGCGAAAAAAAAAGGGGGACAAAGGTCGAGAGGTTTTATTTTATTTATTAGCTTCGCCAACCGGCAAGGACACCGTAAACAGCTTGCGCCAGTTACTGTGGGCCCAATAAACCAACCACCCCACCCCAGGGGAGGGCGTTCATCACACAGTAATCTCGTGTGTGGGAAATTAGCGTCTCCTACCCCCAACCCTGCAGGAGACGGGACCTCCATTTATTCGTCCCTATCCGAGAGACTGCTTACAATCTTTTGATTGTCTCTCCCTTATTTGCCTTTTTTGTTTGTTTCCCCGCCTTAAAATTTGATAGAATTAAAAGCACGGCAGTAAAGAGGAGAGGATGCTAAGGTGACTCTTGATGCCTACTCATCGAAAAGTTCAGCGGAGGACAATTAAAGGGTGGATGTGCGGCTAGTGGAATGAAATACCAAAAGGTTATTTAAAGGCAAAACACAAAGCAAATAACAAACAACAGCCAAACATCAAAAAGAACATTACAAAGGTCGGTCAGTTGGTCGAACGCAAAAGACGTATATATTTCACAATTCAGACTGTCAGATTCTGCTGTAAATTAAAGGAAAATGATGCAATATAAAACCACGAAAATTAACCAGTCTTTCCTCACACCCTAAGGGTACCCAAGTCGAGCAATAGTCTCTTGAATTCAAAATCTGGGCACAAATATTCCTCAGCGCGCGCCGCATTCACCTGTACAATAATTTCAACAAATAATTTTAATAAATGTGATTTAGGGTCCGAGCAACAACGATAAAGGTCGTATCCATTGTCTTTGTCAAACACTCTCATATCAGCTGAACCTTTTTTGGCAATTAAGGCAATGTTTTTTAATAAATCAACAAAAGTAAGAGTACACTGGTGAAAATATTTATCAAAATAAGCCAAGCTAAATTGCTACTTGCTAAAATAAGCATTTAAGCCTGTAAAACTGTGTAACGACTTTCACTCTTCTGATCACGAACGATTTTGCAACAATTTTCAGTTTCAAGCATCAACAACGTAAGGAATAAAAAGAAGCCTACTTGACTGCACAACGCTGCCTGTGCACTGATCTAAGCTCCAAAAAAATAATTCTCCCGCTCTTTTCTCTTAAAGTCTGCTTTTCTTGTGAAGAAAAATAATTTTTGTCAGCTGGCGATAAAGCTTGTGTCAGGGTATCCGTTATTGAAGAAGATCGAAATATTGGAAGAAGGAAAATGGATTCTGAGAAGGAGAGATAGCTCTCTCCAATGTTTCAGCTCTCCCCATTTAGACCGTCTTTAAAAAGGGAGAGTCTAGTACAGACTACTCTACGCGATTTTCTTTCTAGAATCAATGCTCCGTTTTTCGAACTAATGACCTAAGAGATTCCTTTTGCGTTCTGATTGACCTGAAAAAAAAACTCACAGTTAAGTTGAACAGTTAAAAAGCCAATCAGACAGAAGAGTGACCAAATTATTTTATTGACAATCTCCAAAAAAACAATGTTTACACTATATTCTGATTTGCTTGTCACGCAGATCTCAGATGAATTATTTGTTAACTCGCTGCCACGACACACGACTTAAGAACAGCCAAGTTATTCTAAAATACTACTCTACTCATTACTCGCCAAATCAGTTGCCATAGAAACCTTTTTTTAAGCGCTCACTCAACATGATTATCATCACCATCGTCGTCATCATTATCTACCTCCTCCTGTTCATCATCATCATAGTTCTTGTCATAGTCATCATCATCATCATCATCATCATCATCGTTATCCTCCTCCTTTTGCTCATTACCGTCAACGTCATCATTATCCTCATCATCCTCATCCTCATCATCATCATCTGGCTCGTTTCTGAATCTTATTCCTTTTCTTTTCAGCTCAGCTTTTGTACGAAGTCGGTGGATGTCCCTCTCCCCTGTATATTCCTCCTCCTATCACAAGAATAAAGGGCAACAATATCAACCACAGCACCAATAATGTGTAACACTTAACTTGCATTTTCATGCAAGATAAATTTTTAAAACACCTTGCTTTCCCCCGCGTATATCGGAATATCACCTTTCCATCGCTGTGGCAAAAAAACACCTGTTTCATTAACTATATGTAACACTCAACTTACTTTTTCACACACAAGCTAATTACTTGACCCATTCAAATATATTTGTCCAAAAAGCGAGCAGTGGAAGAGAATATTCACTTTTGAATTCAAATAGCTACAAGCGAATAACACTTCATTTCACAACAGGGAAATTGTTCGTAGATATAAATAACAAACAGCAATGGTCCCTTGCGATTAAAATAAGGCGATACTTTACAGACAAACAGATGATTAAATTAAATAATATATTTTTCAAAGGAAAGAAAACTGTCTAACATCTTCTTAAATTGATATAAATCCGCATACAAAGTATTGGCTATCATTCCTTACCCGAGGAAAAATAAAAAATTTAATAATTTTTTAACCTTTCACGCTTACACGCGACGGGTTTTACTCCACATCATTTCTCCACTAGCAAAACTGTTTGTTTTGCACGAAATTATTTTAATCCCTGTCTAGTTACCTAACATCCCTGGGGGCACATATCTATAAAATAAAACACGCGCTTCGAAACTTCAGAGGGGACGCTATTTCGTTCATAGTCCCTAGGTACGAACAGAGCAAGAATCGTAACACGAATACAAGGTTTACTTCGGGAAAGGAATACAGAATTATAAGTACAATTAAAACATATTTGCTGTTTGAATTAGTTCAGGGACATTACGGCATAGTGCCTACAAACGATTGTAATTTGTCTGTTTCAGTTTGACTCATATATGCTTCTAGAGAGAAGGAGTGCAGAAATAAATTCTACATATTTCCCAAGCTGTTGAGGTCTATTAAGAGTTCAATACACTGTTACACGACTGAAAGTTAGACAACTCTAGATATTCCTTCTTGATGATCCGGGGTTCTCGTTTTCATGTTTTTCTCAGCTTTACTAGAAGCATAGAGTTTTCCTTTCCCTGAAACCGTACTATTCTGACAAAACTCCATGTTTGAATCAAATGCGAGACACCTAGTAAATAGTAATGAAGAAAAACAAAACAAATCAAAAACAACTTCAAGGTTCACACTTGTGCTCCGCTCAACTAACGCCTCCTAGCCTATCATTTCATGCCACACAAGTTAATTGTCTGTTTTTTTTTTCTATATAAGAAGGATAATGCAGCATTTCCGTATTCCTCGAAGCAAACAAAAAGCGCCCACACTCCACAGGAAAGGCTAGACGAGCAGCGAATAAGGTAGGCAGATGTTTTATTCTAGTGATCGTAATAAGAGTTTCACATCAAAAAGTTGTTTACGTTCCGCGATGTCACAGAAACATGGGAAGTAGCGTAAAGTGTACACAGAATCAACTCCACGTTGTGTGGTAAATTGAAGTTTAAAACTTATTTTTTTAGGATTTACGGGAGACCAAGCAGAAACAAACATACGATAACAAGCTTAACAACTTCATTATCAACAATGTTGTTCTTTAATTTTTCTTCAAAAGTGAGCTTATACGACGCGAGAGAGACCGATAGGCCCCGATTTCTGACAGAGTTACACAACACGAGCAGAGTAGCCAAAAGAGAAAAGAATCCAACTGATGAATAAGAATAAGGAAACCATTGAAGAGCGAGTAAATTATAACACAGTGCCGAGTTTGACTAATGGTCGCGTGTCGCGCCTTTTAAAATGTTTTGTTTTGCTTTTTAGTTGTTTATTAGCGGGGTTCTCAAATAAAAACCCAAATTCATTATTTGCAATGTTTGTCTTTGATTTTTCAAAACAAAATAGTGTTATCATGGAGACCTAGGAGACCAGGAGGCTCTACGAGCAACTGACAGAATTACTCAACACGAGCAAATAATCCAAAGAAGAAAAGAATCCAACTGATAAATAAGTATAAGGAAACCATTTAAGTCCCAGTTTCGTTAAAGACAATCATTACGCCTTCAACTTTTGTTGAATTAATTCCTATCATCGGCACAAACCTTTCAGACGTGAAGATATGACAATAGAATCAACGCGACTTTCACTTACAAAAACCAATTCGGATTTTAAAAAAGGAAAAAAATCCCTTTTCTTTGCTCATTTATATTTATTGGGGTTCACGCTCCCTGATAGCAAAAGCGAATAAATGCCTGCATAGAATGTAGGGAACAACTTCATCGAATTCAAAGCACGTATGGGTTGAACAATCCTTTCTCGTTAAATAATCAAACCCAAATAAAAGCATCCCACAATAATAACAGAAGCCGAACAATTTCAAAATTCAAAATTGATCCGAGGAGTTTGGTCAGACAAATATTCTCACAACTCGTCTATTTTTTTCTCTCTCAAGTAAGGCGTAACTACACAAGCAAAGCAAAGGTCAATCGAATGAACTCCCAAAGTTTTTAATTATTGTGTAAGCAGGAAATATCAAGTCATTTGGAAGTCCCTAAATTTAATCTTCGTAATTGTTTTCTTCAAATCATCTTTGAACAAGCTACGCATGAGCCATAAAAGTACTTAAAGTGGGTTTGTTACGGTCTCCGTCTACAACATTGGCTCCTAACGTCGCAAAATAGAAAGAGAAAATTCTGAAAACAGTGACTGTTCCTGAAGACTGTATTCTTTCTCACGAAAAATAATCTGATTAATTGAGTTCAAAGCAAGTTATTGGAAACATTATCAAGTGCTCTGCTGAAGAGCATCTAAACAAAAATTAGATGCATAACAACTGAGTGAAACAACAAAAAGGCACTTACATGGTAATCGGTGTTCACCTTAGTGTTTCTCTCATTTACTGCTGTACACAACTCTTCAAATTCTGTCCTTGTCATCTGAACACCTTGAAGGCGCAGGATCGCCAGCTTAGGAACACTGCTGAGATGTTGGACCAGATCCCTGACCCCGCGGCCAAGTGGATTGGAAGCGAGAACAAGATATTCTAGCACTGGTACATACTTTAGAGCATGGGCCAGTGCTGATGCTTCATCTTCACCCATATTTGTTTTCTTCAGGTCCAGGTGATTCAGATTGGGTACATTGTTCAGGCTCTTGGCCAGTTCAATAATCCCGTGACCCAGGGCATTGTTGCGTATATTCAGTTCTTTTAACCTGTTTAAGTACTTTAATGAGGCAGCCAGTGCTGATGCTTCATCTTCACCCATATTTGTATTCTTCAGGTGCAGCTCAGTCAGATTGGGTACATTGTTCAGGTTCTTGGCCAGTTCAATAATCCCGTGACCCAGGGCATTGTCGCTTATATCCAGTATTTCTAACTTGTTTAAGTACTTTAATGAGGCAGCCAGTGCCGCACATTCCTTTTCTCCCATTTGTACTTTCCACAACATTAATCTCGTCAACTGTGGCACGTGATGAAGACTCTCAGCCAAATGACTTCCACCACTGTGTAAAGGCGTGAAGGACAGGTAGAGCTCACGCAAATTTGGAGAATGCTGCAGTGAGTCAGAGATAAAAGCTTTATACTTTGCTGCTGTATTGATGTCCCAAACTCCTAAACTGTGGAGATTGTCAGTAAAATTAATTCCGTTAATCGCGCTCTCAATCAATTGAAAGGTTTCCTCCTCCTCCTCCTCCTTCCATAGTTTCCCTATTCTAATTATAATTTCTCGAGGAGCTGTTACTAAAGGCAACACGTTCTTCAACAGAACAGCTTCCTTAAATGTGTCAACCCAAACGTCAACCCTTCTCACCAGTGACAAACAGTGGTTCTCAGTCAAAGGTACATCAATGTTGTTGTTTTCGTTATTTACTAAATTATTCAGAGGTGGCTGAGAAGAGCAAACCGGCGCTGATATCAGTTCAGGAAACAATTCAGAATGAAAAACCTTATTTGGTATGTCAATTCGATAGACAAAGTTTCTCCCCCCGGATTTTTTGAGGAAAGAGTTCCTACCGAGTATATCTGCGTACTTCTGTACATCTTTGCTTTCTCCAGAATACGTTGAAAGAACCGCGTTCAAGTCTAACATTATTGATAGAACATCATCGGGAAAATGTTCAAACGACCGCTCCTGTACAAAAAATAAATAGTTTGGGAAACTGCTGACAGATTTGAAGAAGTGTTCTACAGCAGCAGTAGACCTGTTTTTTTCCTCGAGTATCACAACATGGTTAACACATGAGAGAAATGCAGAATACACGGCTGTTCTGTCTGAGGCTGGACACAAAAACAAACAATCGACACAGAGTACAATAAACTGTCGTTGTTCGTCAGACAAATCATCTTCAGAAGGTGTCTTGGTGAGCTGGTAATTTGTGAGACCTTCTTTCTCTCCAACGTCATGTAGATGATCAAAAAGAATCCCGGCAGCTTTTAATGACAACTCACATGCGAATTTTAGCACTTCAGCCATCTTCCTTGATTTCTCAAACGTATCCATTCCTGACAGGCAGGTGACAGTTCCATTCTTCTTCACGGTCAGTTCTTCGACAACGAACCTGGCGGCGAGAAACTCCTGGACAGACTTATGAAGAAAATAAACGATCTTCTCACGGTTCAAAGCGGAACGTTTGGAAACTTGGAAAAAACCGACATCTATTAGCTTCTCAAAGAGATCACCATGCGCACATTTGCTGAAGTCAAAATGAAGACGGTCCTCCAAAAGAGCATCATATGCAAGTTTTCCTATTTTGTAAAGTTCCTCTTGATATTCATCTATGCTTTTACCTGTTGCGACGTTGTCTGCATCTTTTGTAGCCATGTGATCCAAGAGAGTCTGAATAAATTGTCTGTAAATGTGCGCACGAGACGTGGGTAACTGATGCTTTTTCTCTTTCCAGAGAAGACACAACATCAACAACAAAAGCGGTATTTCTGCCATCTCTTCGAGGTTCTGCTTCTTCAGGTAGTCAAGTAACCCTTCAACGTCCTCCTCATCAGCAAGAATCTTTCTTGCAAACTGTTTCTTTTGTTCCCTGCTATCGAGCCCGTTGATTTCAAACTGAGCATGACTTGGCACTCTAAGCTCATCCTCTTTCACTGGCCGCGTTGTGATCATTACACAACAGTCTCTCAGCTGACTGCCTCTCCAAATCTGGTGAACTGGAGATGACTTTCCACCGCTGTACTCGTCATATCCGTCCAAAATAAGCAGCACTTTCTCCTGGTTCTGACGAACATATTCATACAAGTTATTGACTGCCTTCGGGTCATCAGCAGACAACAGTTCAGCGGTTTTCAACATAGTACAGAGGTCCGGAATATCACAAACGTCTCGCAACTTGATTAACAGTAAAAGAGAAAACTTTCTGAGGTACTCCTTTTTGCCATCTGCCCAATCTACAGCTAATTTTTGACTGAAAGTAGACTTTCCTATTCCAGGTCTTCCATACACTAGAATTCGTCTACGGATGGGATGATGTTCGTCACCTTCAAATACTTCACTGATGTTTCCCACCCTTTTTTTCGTTGCCCCGTCAGGTTTTCTGTGATCTTGTAATAACGTCAACTGTATGTATATGTCATTAATGTGTACCGTGTTGTCTGGGT
This sequence comes from Stylophora pistillata, assembly GCF_964205215.1. Lineage (NCBI taxonomy): Eukaryota > Metazoa > Cnidaria > Anthozoa > Scleractinia > Pocilloporidae > Stylophora > Stylophora pistillata. The sequence goes on along the minus strand of NC_142521.1, from coordinate 35,899,191 downwards.
CCCATGGTGTTATTTTCACTTGACACATGGTGCTGTAAAACGTTTGCAGCTGGTTCTGGCACCATTCCAAACATTGCATCGCAGAGGAATCTGTAGACAAAAAACACAGCTTCCTAAATTTTTGGTAACTCTCAAATTGAAGAGAACATGATCATTTCTAGACTAGAGTTTTTCATCAGTTTAGAGGCTGCATTTTTATCAACTCTAATTTGTAACTTCAGTAAAACTTACTCTTCAAATCCGGGAGTAAATAGAATGAATCATATTGTCGTTAGTCATATAATTCTAATTTCCCTTTATCTGGGCATTACGGTCCCCCCTTTACCTGAGCATTATCCCCCCTTCCCCCCCCACCCCCCCGCGGTCTTCGATCCTCCTGTGAAAATGAGGAGTGTGAGCTCATTTCATAAACTGCGGCGGGTAATGTCCTATGGTGAGCCTACTGTTCCGGTACGCGAGACTGAACCAATGCAAAATCTAATAAGGAAAACACTGTTTTGATGTGTGACAAGTGAAAGAATTTACGGTACAACTTTATTTTTAGAAAAACAAATTAGGGAAACCCTTAAATCCTCTAGAAACTGCGCAATCCTTGAAGCCTCCAATCTGAAACTCAGAAGCTGAATGCAGATTCTAAAAGTTATAAACTGAAGTCCTATGCGATAAGTACCTTTCAGCTTTGGGCGCTTTTTGTCCTGGTTCAGTGACTCGCTTGATGACTTCCTCTTTCCACCTGGCAAAAATTAAGTAGAGTAATTAAGCACGAAAGACCGTTCAATTGTACATGTACAATTATGCAGAAGGCATGAAGGCAGAAAGCATGAATTAACCCAATTTTTTTACACAATCTGCCAAGAGGACGTCAGCAAGAAACACGCCAACTTCGGAGCAGACACATATAGCATGAATGACAGCTTAAAGTCAAAAGTATTATGTTCTGTGTGTATTACTTTAGTTATTTAGCTTCATATAAAATAGAATTATTAATATTGTCATTACTCATATTATTCTACTTTTCTATTGATCTGAGCACTACACTGTTTTATTCTTTGACTTCATTTGCACCGCATTCTCCAGTATAGTCTTAGATTCTCCCGTGAAAATGAGGAGTGCGGGCTCATTTCACGAACAGGGCGGGTAATTCATCTGATGGTGAGCTTAATGTTCCGGTACACGAAAATGAATTAATGCAAAATCTAATAAGGATTATACTGACTTTGATCTGTGTAAAGTGATATGGTTCACTGCAAAACTTAATCTTTAGAAAACAAAATCATGGAAAACGTTAAACCTTATAGAAACTGTGCAATCCTTGAATTCTGAAGTCCCTGCAATAAAAAAAGTACCTTTCAACTTTGAGCGCTTTTTGTCCTTGTCCATTGACCCCCTTGGTGACTTCCTCTTTCCACCTTGTAAAAATAAGTACTGTAACTAAACATGTTGTCCATCAGTTAAAATATCTTTAAGAAAACAAAACCAAATAGAAATAGTTTACAAAGCCACATAGCGTTTGGGACCGACGGAACATGCCATCACAAGTGGTTTAAACTACTGATATTTGAACACTGAGTCCTAACCTTGACTGGAAAGCTCTATTATTAAATCAGTGTCGCTGTAGAGGTTATACAAATGCAGAACTGGGAGGAATTTAACACGTGTGTGATTCTCCTTACCTTTGCTTGAAAAATTCAAAAATTTTAAATGCTGAATTTTAACTGCAGTCTGTTAAAACTTATAAAACTGCAGCCTATGCTATAATTGGGCTAAAAGATTCTTCATTCAAATATATACCTGCTATTTTGTCAGACGAGGCCTGTGACTGATGGGAAGACTGGGCACTAGAAGAGGATGTCTGTACGGGAACGTCTTTACTCGGTGCTGAAAGTTGTCTGTCAGTTGAATTATCTTCAAGAACACAAAACCAAACAGACAGCAGTTAGACAGCCTCGTGAGGTTAGGAAAAGAACATGGCACTACATTTAGTTCAAACCACCATGATTCTAAAACTGTCCTAACCTTGCTTGCTAAGCTATTTGCTCAAACAAATGTGGGTGGAAGATTTCTATAAATGCAAATCTACCTAAGTGAGGAATTGGTGACATGCGATTAATCCCTTCTACCTCTGCCTAGAAATTCAACATTTTCCGTACACTAAGGAGAAGCACCATGCTGTAATTGGGCCAAAATTACTACTCTTGGAAGTCTTAACGGACATATTGTGAATTTGTAGACAATGACAGTGGCTCAAGTGATGTAAGTAATAGCACTTTACTGTCTTTATGTCATCGATGATAATTTGGTTTCATCAACTCGGTTGATAACATAAAATAGCCACCGTAAAGAGTTTCTAAAACTCACCTTTTGAGAGTTCGCCCTTCGTGTGACTGCTCGGAGAAATGTGGATGGTGTGTGGTTTATATCATGGGGGTGCAACAAGGGAGCTTACAACGCAGGAGATTCTACATGTAAATGTCTACATGATTCTAAAGTTGAATTATGGGGGTCAGAGGTCTTCTTTCCCGGGGGACAAAAACTTTTGAAAAAGTTTAAAAGCATTCCACCATCAATCTTGAGCAGATTCAAAACCCGCACGGATAATAACCCGCATGGATAATAACCCACACGGATAATAACCCGCACGGATAATAACCCGCACGGATAATAACCTGCAAGGACAATAACCCGCATGGACAATAACCCGCATGGACAATAACCGGCACGGATAATAGCCCGCACGGATATAATAACCCGCACGGATAATAATCCACACCGAGAATAACCCGCATGGATAATAACCCGCATGGATAATAACCCGCACGGATAATATAGAGCTCCTGTATGTTGAGTTGAGGTAAACATCATTATTTAATTTGTCACCTTTTGCTAACTCAGCAGAACATCTATTAACAAAGCAAGTGAAAATTGCTGACAAACATGTAACATTTCTGATCCAAGAGCTGTTCTCATTGATCAGAACATGATGATAACTCATCAATCAGGTTTTAATTCAGTTTAGGTAGAGACTTTGGTGATTCGGTTCCAGCAAATTCATTTAAAACAAAACTAAACAGCATACAAGAACAGCTAGTAACTGCAGGCAAATAAACTGTAACCATGAAATAAAGTAATGCTAATCTGTTTACCTTTGTAACGTGGCCAATCATCAAAAATGCTGCATTTATTTAGAATGCTGACAACAAGAGAGGCTGCTGTGACACTGGCGAATGTTTTCCAGCTTTCTTTTACTTCAGATCCATCTGCATAACCTGAAATACCCTTGACGACAACCCACTCCATTTTCAGATCATGTGCTGCACTGTAAACTCCTGAGACAAGAAATGACAAGCTTTCATAAATACAACAACAACTTTGCCCCAACATCTATTGCTTTTTACCTTTACCTTTGTTATCAAAGATTTGTAGGAAACTGGAGACATATTTTGGAAGTCACCCTGCATATAATTATACTGCTGCAGAGTTAGTCTCTCCAGCAAGAACTTCTCTCAGTTTCCACACCATTGGGATACTAAAACTGTAACTCTTACTCTCTCTACATGTACATGAAACGCTAGTTAGTTCATCAGTATTGGCATCTCTACTTCTGGGTGTAGAGACATATAGTGAGAGTAAAGCATCCCAGTCAAAACTATGACACGATGACTTCAGCCCAAGTCTTGACCCCAGATCTTTTGACCTGAAGTCCAGCAAGTTGACAATCAAGCCAGTGCATCTCTCATCACCAGCAGGAAAATTTACCCTCCACAACTGATATTATTAAAGTAAAAACTCTCTTTTCAATGATTAAAATATATCCCATTATCTCTGTCATTATACTGTCAGTAACATTTACTTCAAACAGAAAGAGATCTTACCCTCCCCTTCTGTTTCAATTGCAATTGCTCCAGGAAATGACTTCACAAGTTGGCCTCTGCGCCTCTCAGCTTGTACAAGTTCAGAACCACTCAAAATCTCACCACGGTGGACTTCAACTTTTCTTTCTTTAGGATATTCTAGAGGTGGATTCCAACCAAATCCTGCACATTTAATGAGATCAGCAATATCTTTGCTGACAGGAGCTGTGACCCCACAAAATTCCATGCGATCCTTTGTAAACTTCTGATAGGAATAGGTGGTGAGTTTTTCTGATAGAACCACATCCCCCAGCTTTGTTGTTTCCTGATTCATACCACTACAGTGGCCCACAGAAAAGACAGCCTTTGGTCTCAACTGGGTGACAGCATCTTTTACAACAGTCAAAGAACCACCAGGAGCTTTAGAACCCTCTGAGCATCTCATCAAAGCAACTTTCAGTTTAACATCTTGATCTTCACCAATGCTGCCAAAGTATACATGACCAAGCCCTTTACAATAGCTTGTGAATGGATCAACAATGTAATAGTAGCAACTTAAGAACTCACAGTCCTTCACTGTTAACAACAGAATGTCAATTGGAAGTTGAACATCTTTCCAATGTTTAAAAGTCTGGGTTAGTTCACTTATCTCTGGAAGATTAATACTGATCTTTGGTGGGTCACCGTAACTGTTCTTTGAACTACTCTCTTCAGTTCCCACAGTTACTGACATTGTCAATCAGCTTCTGGAAAAAAAAAAGGGAAAATTGAATTATGCAAAGTATCAAAGGGCAATGTACAGTTTACCATAATTATTATTTAAGCTTGATAACCTGTGCCCAGCATAACATCTTGCCTCTTTCCTCAGCTTTGAATTAATGCAACTGTAAAAGTTCATTCATTTCTGAAGTCACTTGAAGGATTACAATAGTAAATCAAAGTACCAAAACTTTGCTTTTGAACTATAGTCATTTTGATAATCTCCCATCAAGACTTGGAAAGTGATAGGTTCAAGCAAGAGAAACTTGATGAAGACCCAAGTAATCTAACAATGTAACACATCTCATTTTGCAAATAAATAAGGCTCAAATTGCCTTCTGAAATATCAAGTGCACAGAACTCACTCAAAAGCATTTTGATAGACTCATTGAAGGACTGGAGAGAGTGACACCAAAAGCTTACCACTTTTTGGAAAAAAGCTGGTGGTGCTAATGAAGAAGGTTTAAAAAATAATGAAATAATGAACAAAATTGCCAAAAGTAAGTGAACAGGAAATAAAAACAAAGACAAGTTCATCTTTAAGAAGCAGAAGCTCAATACTGCAGACACATTCTGACTTCTGAGGTACCCTTACTGGCTATCAAATCTGGCCAAGGTCAAGCCTATTACCCAGCTGTCATTACGCCACCTAGTTAAACTCACATTCTAAGATTGCTTGGAATGATCAACTATCTGGGCAACTTTGTCTTGGATAGTTATTTCTGATATGTCAGAATCTCCAAGGAGCCTTCAACCAATTAAGCTCACTTAATTGACAAATCCATGAAGAAAGCTTTCACAAATACAGCAAGATGATTTCTGAGCCACCACTACTCTGCTGGGTAGATGAAAAGGAAAAAATTGAAAAGCAACTGTAGCCTGGGTGCAGTTTTACTTCAAGCTGGTAGACTGTGGCTTTGCAAAGTTGAACAATGACTCAGACAGAGCAGAGATAGATACAGATAGAGAATAGGTGCCTTGTATCAGTGTTTGGTTGCACAAGATTTTACCTCTATCTGAGTATCTCCTCCATACATAAGAAAAGATTACTGCCATTACAGATAACAAACATAAATAAGAGATAACCTTAAGCAAAAGTATTATAATAGTGCACCCACTCCAAAAGTACCACTTCAGTCTCTTTTACAGAATAGAACTCAGATGTTCTTCAATCAATCAATCAAGTTTATTGTCTTTATGTGAGGCATGGTTACCCGATTGCCTGAGCCAGAGGCTCATGTATAAAACGGAAGACTATAAAAACTATGTACAAATAATGTTATAAAGATGAGGATAAAAAGATCAGTTAAAGTCAAATTGAATGGCATTGCATAGTGGTAAGAAGGGAAATATGAGAAATACATGTGCAAATAAACAATAATAACTACAGACAAGAGTTGTACTGACAGCTGGGTCCTAATGTGCTGAACTCAAAAGCCTTGAGCTTACAAATGACCTCACTAATCTTATTTGATTTTTTATATCAGTACCCCTACTTCTTAAGTTACATCTACTTTGGAAATTTGGAAGAAGTTTCTAAAGTACTCTAGACCATTAGAGTTCCTGCACTTGTACAATAAAATAAGAGAACTATTATAGCATCTTTGTTCAAGAGACTGCATATCACTCAAGGATAAGATAGTATCATAATCAAGATTGCTGCCTAGATTTAGTAAAGTTTTAAGTGCATATTTGTTGACTGACTCTAGTTTAGAGCTTAAAGTTTTATTCATTCCAATAAGTAGTGGACTAAGCTATTCCAAGTGAGGAAGCAGGTAGGCCTTGTAAAGTGTTAGAGACACGCTGTGAGGCATCAGTCTTTTGAGTCATCTTAGAGCACCGATCTTGGCATAGACTTTCTTAAGCATGTCGGATATGTGCTCACTGTAAGTCAGTCTGTTATCAATAGTCACCCCAAGAATTTGAAGTGAGTTTGACATGCAATTCCACCTTAGAGTCACCAATAAAGAGTTCAGGGACATAAAAGTGACTACCAAGTATCATACCTTGAGTTCAAATACTGTTAACAATCAGATAATTTTGAGAAAACCAGGTGACCACGATGTCAAGGTCCAGGTTTAGCCAGGTTTCAAGGGGTCTTGATGTCATAATTAGATGCATAAGTTGTAGTATCATCAGCATAATTAGACGCAGAGAAGAGATTTGTCTGGCAAAGTTTAGGTCATTGAGAAAAAATTTTAAATAACAAGGGACCAAGTGGACTACCTTCAGGTACGCTGCATTTGATTTGACGCCATTCAGAGAATAATTTTATGCCATGAAACTTGACCCTTTGTTGACGATCAGTCCAGTATGATTGAAAGAAGGCAATAGCATCGTAATTCAGACTATAGGCCCGCAGTTTAGCCAAGAGTAGATTGTGACATATCAAATCAAATGCTTTAGAAAGGTAAATGGCAATAGTTCCGGTTACATGTACTTTCTTAGAGTCAAGAGCCAGTCTCCAATCATCCACAATCTTAAGCAGAGAAGTGCAACAAGAATGGCCTCTCAAGAACCTGGACACATTCAGAGAGAACTTAGAATTGAAAGCATCATAAAGTTGGTTGTACATAAGCAGTGATACCCCCTAGAACAGAAAATCTGGCGGGGTGGGGGGGCTGCAAATCAAAAAGGCCCCTGTGGAGTATGGATATTTTCTGGAACCACATATTCACCCTTTAAACCCTAAGAGTGATCAGCATTTAACTTCATATGTACATGAGCATTGATGTCAATAGATTAACACTCACCTTTCAAGTTGCTTCTCCTCTGAGATGATAACAGCAGTTGAATTAAACTCTCAGGTACTTGTTTTCCTCTGAATTGAATCAATAATACCATCCACCAGATAAACCACTACTCAGTAGATTGTGTGGCTGATTGTGTTCACACCAATCTACTGGGTGGTGATTAATCTGCTGGACAGCAATGAAATTCAACCAGCTGTGGGAAAAGGAACTGTTTCGTCTGTACACCTAGGTGTCATAAAGCCTGTAGCTGTTGGATTATGGTACTCAAATGGAACTCAGAATATTCTGGAACTTAGCTGTAAGGAGGCAAAACACATATGGATCAACATATCAATCTGAAGTGACTACAGTACACATAAATGCACACACAATTGAAAAGAAAATGGTTTTAAGCTCTTCATCTGACAGGAGTTTTAAGTGTACTTGAATTTTGGATGCAAAATCAAAAACAGGCTTCTACCTCAGTTGCCACAAACTAGAAATAGTGAGCAAAACAAAAATTCTAAAATCAATAGAAAACATAACTTAAAAAAATTAAAACAGTGATGAGGATGTTCAAAACTTACTCAATATTCACAGCAATGTCCATACAGGGTTGTCTCTCACAGTCTGGGTGTTTTTCAATGGATCTCTGTTTATAAAAGTTAATTACAACAAAAAATGATTACCATTTAGATGTGTATATATTAAATTCACCCACCTACATACACTGTATAACTATGAAATATATATCAGAAAATAATTCTATAAAGATAAAATGGAAAATACAGTAAGGAACAGGTTCAAGCATGCAACCAGCAGAATCACAGTGTGACTAAAAATTTCTTTTTTTTTTTTTTTTATAATTACCATCTTCCTCAATCATGTTTACAATTTAACAATATTTAATTAACTAGCTAATTGCTACTGGCTAGGTTTTGACTAAATAATGGTTAGTTTGCAAAGCTGTAGATTAGTTACAAGAAATAAAATTATTTTTAACAATCACATGATTGTTAACATGCACAATTACTAAAGTATATTAGTAAACTACAAATTAAAAAACTAACTTTAATTATGGATGCAGTTTACAAAGGTACATGAATAATTAAGATAACTTATTGTACCAAATGAAGCTTTAAGTTATCAAATTCAAATTGTTGTTAAAAAGATTTGCTTTCTCAAACATTCTTTAAAGTAACATATTGTTTAATAGGCCATTTTACTGTTGTGTACTTAGTTACCAAGCCGTTGATTTGGAGTGAGGCTGAAGGTGACCTTGTCATGATGGAGACCTGTATCTAGTTAGAATGATAACAAAGTGATTTAGATTTAAAAGGCAGCAAGGTTTGTATCATAACAAGGTCACCCTTGGCAACCAAACACACAACTGTAAAATGGACGATTCAATTTTGTACATAATTCATTCTTGTTAGATTTAAAGGAAATATGCTTTTCAGTTTGATGTTTAGTTAACAAAGTTACTTAAAGTGGTTCAAATATAGTTTTGTTTCTTTCTACTGACAAGTCCACAAGTATGATGTTCCTTACTATTAAGTTTAATTAATATTTTGTCATAGACCCCATTCCAAAAACAGATTGAAAAAAAAAACACTCATAAAAAAAAATACAAAATATCATTTCTGTGGTCTGATAACAGAAGAAGTAGTCGGGGTTAGAAAAATAGCCTACCAGTATTTCTTAAAGTAATTCCTTTGTTTATATAATAGAGTTTTTAAACTCTTTGTTCCAAAGGAGCATACATATAATTGGGATTCACTTGCAGCCTTCAGTGCCACCAGGATGCCTCCAAAGCTTGCTTTTGTTTGAAATAAAATTCTTCTCTGTCCTTAGCCTGTTTACTTGGTCTTTCTCATATTTCTTAGCCTATGCAGCCAGGCTCTTTTAGGTGAGGGGAGGGGTGGGGGAAAGGAAGAGCCTGCACCAGCCCTATTGTTTTCACATTTACCGCCCAAATTTTTCAACTAGTCATACTCGCCGAAAATCAACCATTCAGTTTGCATGTTCACTGCCAGTTTCCTGTCAAAACAAACTCGCGCCTCTCATGGTGGACACAGATAGTTCTTTAACTAGAGCAAAGTAAGGCAAAAAACCATCTTCAAACCAATCAAACGAATTTTGTAGACTTTGTAAGAAGAGTCTTTGAATTTTGTATGGTGATCGTGTAACCCATACATCCTACAGTAATATTTTTAGAGCACCAAATGATCCGTCCAAGAAACCGCTGTCAGAATCTCTCAAAAGCATTGGAATTATTGTCGAAAATGAAGAAAACTGCTCACAAGTAGTCTGTGGGACTTGCGGAAGAAAATTGCCAGGTCTTTATGAATCATTTACCAGTGTTCACCATTCTTAAGTCAAAAGGAGTTGTCGTCAGCTCAGTTATACAAGGCCAAGAGAAAAGTCGAGGATGTAGTGACACCATCGAGATCAAGTCCTGCAAATTGCAAGACACGCAGAGAACTATTACCAGGAAAATCTAAGTCAAGAAAGGAACTTTTCTCAACAAGCAAAGAGAACAATTTACTAACAGAAAAAGATTCATTTGAAGAGGCGCGAAGAAAGCAAGCAATTGAAAATGTGGCTCTTTCGAAGTTAAACATAGGCAATCTGGACACGTCGCATGGATCTGTGATCAAGGTTGTGACTGCATATCCTTCAGGAAATGTAACTGTTGGAAGTAATTTTACTGATGTAGAAAAATCAATATTGTCAAATATCTGCTAAATCGTTGCTCCACTTCTTGTAGTTTTACATCGAAAAGCTCACTCTTGTCTGTCATTTTGAATAAGAGTTGTGATTCAAGATGGGATATTGATTGACAGGTGATCGACCAATAGAAATCACCCAATTTTTTTTCGACCAATAGGAATTTCCTGCACTGAAACTAAGTGGCAAATAAATGTGAAAACAATAGGGCCAGTGCATGCTCTCCCTTCCCTCCTCTTTCCCCCTCCCCACCCCTAAAAGGGCCTGGCTATGCAGGCTATATTTTTCTTTTGTAAAAAAAATTAATAACAGTCAGAACATTTGAAATTTTCCAGATCAAGGATAACCTTGAAGTTGGGTGTATTAGAATGCAGTTTTAAATGGACTGATTGCATGCCTTAGACCTGTCCATACTAAAAAAATCACTCTTCATTCCTGCATCACTGACAACATCAAAAGACTCCATATTTGAAAGGTCATGATAAAAGCACATCAGTGGTGTATCTAATATTTCTATCAAAGAAAGTTTTTTTAATAAAATCACTTTTACTCTCATTATGTATTTCTTTGTTGTTCCACAGAATATGGGTGTATAAATTGTTGGGGTCCTCAACTTCTCTTTAGTTTGACCAACATTTTAATAGTCATAAGAAAAGGATTGGTTAAATTGGTATAAGGTTAATATCAACAGTAACCTCCCCCCTTCCTTCAAATTGCTTGCATACAACCAGAAAGTAAAGGGCAACAAGCAATGTCCTTAAAGTACTTTTAGGCAGAACCCAATTACTGCACTGCTTCATTTGGCAATGCTTGATTCATAACATTAACACCCAAGTGATTAAAAAACTAGTTCTACACTGAGTTTACAATGGAATGAAAACAGAACAAGGAGCTCAGATTAGTCACAAGACACTTATTGGCATGAGAAATGACATAGTACCCTAAAATAAACTGACAAACTTCCAAGTCCATAAGTAATAATAAAATCATAAATGTGGTAAATTGAAAATAAATACCATATAGGGTATAAAGCCTGATAAGAAAGATTCAATCACAAATTAATGCTCCCTTGTATACTTTGATGTAGAATGAACAAGACATTTGAACAATTAGAGAGTGAAGAAAAATTGTTTAGAGTGAAGCCACAGAGCTCAGAGTTTGAGAATGCATCCGGAACGAGACATAGAAGTCTCTCACCATGTAAGGATTCAAACTTTGTACTCTTCAGCATCATTACAATGAAATTTGAAACAACAACCAGCAAATCTAATATATCAAAATTAACCATCAGTGAAAGACGATTCAGTCAACTGTAATCGGTGCTAAGGTGAATGACAGCTAAGAACCCCTGAAGGATGATTCAATCAACGACAGTCAATGACAATTAAGAATGCAAAAGCTGTTAGTTATGCATAAAAAAACCTCCAAGGTACTCGTATCAGAAAGTAAGATCCCTGAAGTAATTCATTAACACGTGCATTAGCTTTAACATGTCACTCTACTAGATGAAACTCATCGTTAAGGCTCAGATTCTTTTAATCCTGCTAACTTTAAGCTTTCATTTTTCGATAAGAGTATCCTTTACGTTAAATTGATGTGTTCGCATGCAGTAACCAATAAATTCAAAGTTAATTGATTTTAAAGAAACAGTCTCAAATATAATTTAGGGAACAAAACAAACGAAAAAACAAATAACAATGAGATACTGGGTAAACTATTAATTTTTATTTACTTATTTACTCAAATTCAATTACACAGATAATCAAAACAAAAACAAGGAGTTAAATATAATTATGTGACCTCTCATGGAAAAACGTACACTAACGACTTTCCATTAAACGGGTGAAACGCATGGCTACCGAACGGGTAACAAACGGGGGAACTCACCCGTTCGAACGGATGCTATCGAACAGCTTAACGGGTTATCAAATATTCCGAACGGCTTGTGTAAATTTTCCAACGGGTTACCTAAACTACTGAATGGCTTTTCAAAATTTTCGAACAGGTCACGCAAATGACCGAACGGCTTGTGAAAATTATAGAATGGGTTACCCAAACAACCGAACAGCTTGTCAAAATTATCGAACAGGTCACGCCAACGACTCAATAGCTTGCGAAAATTTTGGAACGGGTTGACATAGACAGATGAACGGGTTTACAATTAATTTCGAACGGCTCGTGAAAAACAATTGCTGTAAAGGCCGAACAGATAGGTTATCAATCCTAACGAATGGGCAGATACGGTCCAATTCAGATTTTGTTGCTTCGAACGGATAGTCAACTGTTTTGATGCTATAAAATTGCCTGACTAAGTATTCAAGCTTGTTAAACAGAGACTTAGTTCAGCGTCTTTAAAAAAACTCGAATAACCCATGATGGTCAAATTTTGGTCATAATTATGTCTTTGCTGTGTCGAGTGTTTATTGCCGCTTTATTGCGCACAAACGTGACTGTAACTTTTTTGTAGCAGCTTTGCATGTTGCCAAATAATTTATTGTTCCCTTCATGTTCATGTAAAACATCAGCCCGTTCGAACGGCTTGATCATCCGTTTGTCGAAAATAAAAGACATTCGAACCGCTTGGTCATCCGTACGTTGAAAAACATCAGTCCGTTCGAACGACTTGGATTATTTTCTGTTTGGAAGGTTCATGCTAGTAACGCCACCCGTTTACTGAAAATAAATTGTTGCGTTCGAGCGGCGTCAGTCATCTGTCACGTGCTAACATTTACAAGATTTGTCCAACTTCATTCGCTCGAATTTTGCCGTTAAACACCGCGCGAACACAAGCAATAACATGTTTCCCAATCGATAAACACTAACTTTCCGTATACCCGGCATTCTCCCTAAACAGTATTCGTCTTTATATGAGACCTTGAGTCGAGCGTAAAAGAAAAAGGCTTTTTCGCCGTCGACGCGAGATTATTCGTTATTTGACAAAAAGTCAACACCGAAGACAAATGTATGTAAACAATGCATTTCAAAAGATGTCTGATGAACACTTAGACTTTTGCTGTTTGTGTGTTAATTGATACTACAAACCAAATCTTTCCTGCCATCGACTCTTTCGCTTGTCAATAGTACCGCTCAGAAACAATTGAATGTTAGGTGATAGAAAATTCTATTGATATTTTAATTCATGACTTGTGACCTACTTAAATCTTTGGTCAAAGACACGCTTCCATGTGAGAATGGCAAGACAATAAAACTTCACATACCCACTGAAAAGCGTCTACGGAAAGTTAGTGTTTATCGATTACGAAACATGTTATTGCTTGTGTACGCGCGGTGTTTAAAGGCAAAATTCGAGCGAATGAAGTTGGACAAATCTTGTAAACATTAGCATGTGACAGATGACTGATGCCGCTTGAACGTAAGAATTTATTTTCAGTAAAAGGGTGGCGTTACTAGTATGAACCTTCCAAACCGATGTTACAAGTCGTTCGACGGAAAATAGTCCAAGTTGTTCGAACGGACTGATGTTTTTCAATGAGCGGATGACCAAGCCGTTCGTATGTCTTGTTTTCGACAACAGCACTGGATGACCAAGCCATTCGAACGGGCTGATGTTTGTCACAAACGGATGACCAAGCCGTTCGAACGGGCTGATGTTTTTCACGAATGGATGACCAAGCCGTTTGAACGGGCTGATGTTTTTCACGAACGGATGAGCAGGCCGTTCGAACGGGCTGATGTTTCCGACAAACGGGTGAACAAGCCGTTCAAACGGGCTGATGATTTCGACGAACGGATGACCGAAGCCGTTCAGACGGATACAAAAATTAATTTTTTCTAAACGGCTGACAAACGGCTTGTAAACGGAAAGCCGTTTGAAAATGGAAAGCCGTAAGTGTGCGTTTTTCCATGGGGGGTCATATATATATACAAGTATAAAAAAGAGATATCTGAGTAATTAGGCCAGTTTATACATACCCTGCTGGCAGAGGCGTTTATTTGTTAACTTCCCCTACGGTCCACGTAAAAATAAAGTCCTCTGCGCTCGGCCTGTTAAATCTTCTTCAAGCATGCGCCTGGGAATTATCCAAGTTTGTGGATAATCTGATTTGCAAAACCAGTCAGAACCTGTTTTAAACACGTTTTTATGCGCATGCATCCTATTTAGCTATAATAGCAAGACCAAGTTTGAGCCCACAATCAGCCGAGTACTACCGGGAACTAATTTGTTTCTAAGCAACAGGTCGCGCATGCTCGAAGAAGATTTAACAGGCCGAGCGCAGAGGACTTTATTTTTACGTGGACCGTAGGGGAAGTTAACAAATAAACGCCTCTGCCAGCAGGGTAGGTTATACAGAATTCTAGATTCCTTATTTTGAATAAACTGCCAGTGACAAAATACAAAAACAAATGAAAAACTAACATAGACAAATAGCAACAACAATAAGTAATCAAAAACTATAAAAATGTATCCTCACTTAAGTTAAATATACTGATATAAAACTGATTCACTTTCTTACTAAACAATGATACTCGATCAATTGTCCTAATAGCTACAGGCAGGCCATTCCATAAATTCACAATGCGATTAAAAAATGAGAATTTAAAACATCGGTTCTAAAACGACCATTGGCAAGTATGGCTTCTGTATTCCTCATATCGTACTTCTATGATTTGAAGCTAACATATAATAGGACGTCAAAATCAATGTGCCCCTTCAGACATTCAAAAAAGAAACATAAATCTAAAAAAACCGTTCGTACCAGGAATAGCGATCTAATTTGAGTATGCAAATTATGGCATATAGATTGCAACACTTCCCCTCGAAATAAACAAGAACATGATGAGATAGCCAGTTCACTTTCATGATCAAGCAAAGGGAGCTAATTTGAACATAAACAACTGTTGTTAACAGCGATTTACGAAACTCAGTCTAGAAGCTAATTAACTGTGCCATTTAACATTTTCTCAAGCATATATGATTAAGAAATCTTGGACATCCAGTAAAACCATCTAATCAATGCATGCTCAGTCAAGTTGGCAGACAATATTACATACCTTTCTTTCCACTTTACTCGACGATTGCAGATGCTCGTTTATTGAAACTCAGCAACGGCCGTTGTGCAACTGAAATTTGGATAGATGAACTTTACATGAGGAACTGTTTTACAAGTTCCCAGCCAAGGTGAAAGAACGAGATGCAAGGATTCTTTGGCTAAATCTTCACGCCATCGACTTTTTCATCCCACGAGGGAACTATAGTTGATAGAGTCACGTGATGCAGGATCCTCGCAGTAGAGAGCGCTATTCTTCGTTCTCAGCCACGTGACCAAATTTTGTTACGTAAGTCGCGACCGCCATGCTGGTGAGCATCTGTTAAAGTAATTATGGCTTCGGTAGACGCGCCTTCGAGCGAAAGTGTTCCTTTTTCGGAGAATTATGGCAGTCTTACCGGTTCTGCTTAGGCCAGGTATCGAGTAAAAGTTCTTACCTGTGGATTTGATCCATACACGTTAAAAAAATCGGAGTGTAGCGAGGATTTAGTGGATTATCCTAGCGTGGAATATCCCGACATTGTGAATTATCTGGTACTCCAGACCTCGTGGATAACTGGGCAGCAAATGAAGCGTATAAGTCATGTGTGGGACTTAGAACAGAGCCTGATGGAGAACGGATTTGCCCTTCATGTGCACCATAAAATTTATGTGCAAAAATTTTGGAATTGCTGGTAGAAAGAAATGTTGTTGTTGATGATGTCAAAAGTTATTCAGTTCTTGCATTTATCTGTTAGGATACCTTTTGATTACAACAGGAACATTTTTTTAGCTACCTATACAAAAAATGTTAACCCCTTTATTAGCCACTTTAGGCATTTCATCGTTGGTTGAATGTTTTATTAGTATTAGGAACCACCATAATTATTAATAACTACACAAATTTAACTCAATTTCCGTTGACTGTAAGGTATGGATTAGGCCTAAAAGTTATTTTTCTTAACTTAGAAACTCCTTGAAGAGAAAATTGTTGCTGAATTAAACATCATATTTTCTCAATGATACCTGATAAAATATTGATACTCCCACAAAGGGTCTAAATGCTCTAATTAAAAGGCACAGACACTCTGATATATTAGTAAGCGCACAGCATGTTACCGCAATTTTGTCTATTGGAGCCAAGTCATCACCTTGCCGAACTGTCACCAGCTGAATAGGGAGTATTTCTTGCAATATAGAGTACTTTCTGTGGACAAGACCAATCACCCTTTCCACGTGGATTCGGACATTAGCAATTTTTCTGGTTTGCTCCACTTCCGCTGCAGACAACTGTTTCTTACCTCTAGTAAATGCTGGTATATGAAGGTGAGCTTGATAAAGACCAACAGGGTCAGCAATATCAAAGCCCCTGTCAGCAAGTACAATGTCCCCAGGTAAAAGCTTTCTCAACAAACCAGACTTTTCTGTGAGATATTTGTCACTCACCCTCCCACCCCATGCCTTTGAAATGAATGAGATAACACCTTGTGGTGTTACACCAATAAGAAACTTTGTAGTATTGTGATTTCACAGGCGGGCATCTGTCTGCAAGGCCCAAAGGGCCTTGCCTTCTTGGGGGGTCCGAGGGCATGTTCCCTCTTAAATTTTTGAAATTCTACAGTTGCAGAGATGCATTTTCCACCATTTTGAAGCACAAACTAACATCCCAAAGTTACCAGCTCTTTTTAAATTAGGATTTGATGCATCAGTCAACAGACAAATTAGTAGATTTGCTTTTGCAACATTTGGTTGCATGGTAAGGTCACTAGAAGCTGTTTTAGTAACATCATGTATTTCATTATTTGCCGAGTTCTCGGAAGGCGTTGTTTCTGTGCAGCTATCATTTGCTGGGATCTCAGAAGACATGGTTTCTGTGCAAATATAGAGTGGAATATAAGTGTAAATGACTGTTAAGTTGTTCTTTTCAGAGGGTATGATTTCAATAAAAGTATGAAAAACGAAAAGGTGTTGGTGTTAGATTTCTTCTTTAATCTAATCTTACTAAGATGGATCTGCTAACAAACACACGGGGTTAAAGAGTTCTTTTCTTTACAGTTGCCGTGAACGAAAGATTTCTGTTACCACACGAGTAGAGTTTTTGCATTCCACCACAGACACAGACGAACATTTTGTCAGAAGGAAAGTTGGCAGCTTCTACAACAAATTGACTTTCAGTTCCCGTCGCTCGAAGAAGATTCAAATTTCAAAAGTAAATCAGAAAAGAATAGAGCTTTTGGGACAATTTTCAATCACCATAGGAGCAGCATGTCTTTCTGAATATAACTCAAACTTTCATTTAGTGCGAACCGGTTGTACCATTTGCTAAATGATATTAGATCTATTGTTTTCCCACGTTCTCGTTGCCGTCGCCGTCGTGGTTTGCTTATATTTGTGAAGGGCAAAGATATGCCTAGTCTCCCTCGCAGCCGTTTTTAATCTTGTCACGCAACGCTCCTCCCCACTCATCAGGCAGATTTAAATCTGCCTGATGAGTGCTTAACGCACGAAACTCAGAGTTGCAGCGAACCATGTGTGTTTCCTTCTAGTCACTTAATGTTATATAAGTTTAAATATATATGTTGTAGAAGATACATTAGGAAAACATAGGAAAGTAACTTTTATTTTTTTCTTATGGTTGAGATGTTAAAAGCAGCCGGGCAATGTCGTCTTCACAGCCGGTCCATTTGCCCGATGCCCGGCCCTTAATGAAACCCCTGCTAGTCTTCTTGGATAGGGACGAATAAATGGAGGTCCTGTCTCCTGCAGGGTTGGCGGGTAGGAGACGTTAATTTCCCACACACGAGATTACTATGTGATGGATGTCCTCCCCTAGGTGGGATGGGTGGGTTTACTGGGCGCGCAGTAACTGGCCCAAGCTGTTGCGGTATCCCTGCCTGTCGGCAAATCTAATAAATTAAATCTATTTGAGAACAAACCCATAGATGATGTCACCGATTAAACCCTTTAACCCCTAAGAAGGATCAGCAGCTTTTTTCTCCTTACAATAACACCCCTAGGTCACACATCAAGGTCAGGAGAATCAAGGAAATGATCAACAACTAGAAAAAGCTCTAAATTGTTCAACAAACTCTCCTTGTCACATCTTAAAAATGTAAACAGAACAGTATGGAGTTACGGTGTTAATGGTTAACAGATTTTTGCTTTGTGGTAAAAAAAACCAAATAGATTCCATTTGCCTTGGATCTGTACAGTAATAGATCACAGAAGATGACAAAACATGGGAAGTATGTCAGTAACACATTTGGCTGCACCACTAATTTTTGTTCTTTTTGCATTTTGATGTCACCTGCGATCTATTACCAAACAGACACAACGCAACACAAAATTTATTTATTATGCAGATTAACCATTGTTTTATTTAACGGTTAAATGTGCATACACCATAAAAGAATAACAAGTGAGTTGTTCAGATAGTAAGTTTAAATTGTAACTTTTTGTTTTTTTGCTCCTGAACATATGGATTTGCAACTAAAACAGGCTCTCACTTCTGCGTCATTTGTCAAAACAAAAGCTCCACTATATAGTGCCAATCAAAAATACTACAGTAACTGTACATGATTAAAAACCTTACTAACAAATACACTTTATATTTAACAAGATACATTTACACGAACAATCCATTCAAATATAAAAATTTTGCAAACAAAATTCCAAAAGAAAAACATAGATTTATACAATTTATGGAGACAAGGAGAATTATTACAACCTGACCTGGCTGACAATGCCACTGAAAATTGAATGTTTGCAACTATAATCTAAGGGTTAGTAAATTAATGCTAGCAGGCAATCTACATGCATCAAACATTTTCGCAGTGTTCTTTTTTAAGGATACTATAAACCTTCATGGGTTTCCTTTGTAAAAAAAATTCTCAACATGCTATTTAAAAATATAACCAACATAAACTATAATCATATCAGTGGAAAGGTTACCAAATGCACTATTGGCAAAAATTATTTTGTTTTAGCTTGATAAATTATAATAATTGTAAACTAACTGGGGTGCAATAATCTGAAATGGATGATGGTTCTTTGAGCAAATTAATCTCACTGCACAACTTCCACACAATTTGAATCCGGTTGCCTTGCAATTTACTTGTCAAGTTTACTGATCAAAACTATACTGATACACATTATGTGACAGAGCCCATTGTGGGAGATCCATTTTGAAAAACCGAATCCCCCCCACACCATTTAATGTTGGCTGCTATAACATCATGCTGGTTTACAGCGAAGTGTCAGCAGGGTCTTAAAGACTTTTTTGCATTGCAAGTAAAGATCGAGAACACTTTTTTAATCACTGAGATTTACTGGCAACCAAATCATTGCTTCATCTGGCAACTCAATCACAATTGTTTAATTGACACTTGGCACCTGTAAGTAAAAATGAATTCTACACCCTAGCTGAGTTAACAATGAAATAAAAACAGAACCAGGTGAGCATTTCAAAGTAGCTCAGATTAGTAACAAGAAGCTTGTAGGGATTGGAAAAGACACTGTTCTTTACTATAGTCTCACGTCCACATGTAAAATTTAAATTTATCCCAGGGGTAAGTTAAAATAGAACAAACATCTCACAGCGGTTTGAGGGTGACAGAAATTAAAAGTTTCAAACCGAGTGCTCTTCAGTGTCAGAGCAACTATATTTAAAAAAGCAACTACAGCAGTAAAAGGTAAAAATTAGAATATAGCACTTTTAATTAATTGCCAACAATATCAAAATTAACTTGAAGAAAAAGACGATTTATTCGTAAACCGCTGGGATATAGGAAGCTGGGCAAAGTCATGATCGCAAATGCATGTCACATTAAAAAATCCTCTAGAAGCATTTACGATATTCCAGAATTATCTTGGCTTTAGCCCTTCAGTTCACTGGAATAAAGTCTTATTCTCCAGGCCAAGATGTTTTTCAATGTGGTAATTTAAGTTTTAATATTTGCAAACTGTTGTTGATGACCATATCCAAATACATTTAAAGTGCTACTGAAACGAAATTTTCGTATCTGAAATATTTACTCAAACCTGTAGTTTTGAATATGCTGATCATCATGAGATAATTTGCTTTGGCCAAAAAGAAGCGAAAGATATCTTTTTTAACCGTTCAAATCAAAAATTTTACACGAAACCATGTCCGGGCCCTGGTACCGAGCGAAATGGATTGATGACGTCACTGGTTGTGTTCAGTCCGATAGCGTGGTTTATTTCACTCACTGTTTGTTTGTATTCGGGGGCAAAGGAGATAGCAGACATTGAAGTTTTGTCAAGTGAATCTTCTTCTGAACGAAGCGAAGTTGTCTCCAGTAGCGAAGAGGAAGATGGTGGCGTAAAATGGGGTTGACAGGCCTACACGACTCCCAAGCGTGTGTTTAGAGTAGCCTCTTCAAAGTTTAGCCCTCACGAGTATGTCTTTGAGCGACCGCCCTCTTTTGTAAGATACGAGCGGCGGATTTTTGTATAGTTCGCTCAGTAGTGGTTGTGTTTCTATTAAATGCCAGTTTTTCATGAGAATTTGCTTTTATGTGCGGCACTGAGTACGCACATCAGGGATTGCGTCTTTTTCGAATCGTTCGCCTTTGTAGATGTACAGCTATTTTTTTTACTGTCTCGATCGTTAAGTTGTCTGGATTGCTTTCAGCTTGCGCCACGCGCGCTGATTCGATCGTACTACAGTTCTTAGTGTTCAGTGTTCCAGCCGTTTTGGCTCGTTTTCTTTCTTTATTTCGGTATTAAAACGACCGATTTCACGTTCATAGAAGCACATGATCGCCTTTACTGTTTCTTGCTCCGCGTTATTAAGGATTTGCTTTATCTCATTTTTTAAATCCTCGTCTGCTCTTATTTTGGCCCTCGCCCTATATTTTAGGGATTCTGGGCATGTTCTGCTAGGCATTTGGTACAGAGGGATTTGTTCGTTATCCTCAGACTTGCCGAGTAGATCATCTTCAGTGGCGGTGTCGTATGAGGCTTCCATGTTTTCTTCATTCTCTGAATGGCATTGCTTTGGCCCGGGGCGTTTAGTAGCCCATCTGCCGTTATAATGTCTTTCGAAATTTTCTGTAGATGGTCAGGCAAGACCGCGGTTTCGATCCTAATCTTGTGGATCTCGTCAGTTGCCGATTAACTAAACAGACTGGTAGAGATTCGTTCTCGGTATCAGTCGGGAATTTTGCTTCCTATCCAGGCGAACCTCTCGCAGATAGCCAAGATGCCGATGTGGCCGCCGATGAATAAGACGAGGATGGCATTTTGCCCGAAATCCTCTTTTTCGGCCTCCCAACATGCAAGCTACACTCCATGCTTTTACCCTTCTTTCACAGAAGTACACAACCAGTGACGTCACAAGGCTGTTTTGGCCGCGCCAAGATGGCCGCCAATTTTGATCTCAGCCGGTCAACTTCGAATGCTTAAAAATGTACTTTCCGGTATGCGTTGGCCCAAAAAAAGTACACAGCGTTTGCAAATGACGTTCAAACTCTATTATCTTGCAAAAATCTCAGATATGAAAATTACGTTTCAGTAGCACTTTAAATTGATGTCTTGAATGCACGCAGTTATACCGATGAAATCGAAAGTCATCTATTTTTCAAAAAATAGTCTCAAGTCAATGAAATAAAACAAATAGACAACCAAACAGCAATGAGATACTGGGAAAACAAAGAATTCATGGGTGCAGTTCCCTATAAATAACCAGGAACATGATAAGATAAGCAACTTTCACTTTCATGATCAAGCATTGCAAAGGTTGCTAATCTAAAATGAGCATATTTATTATACAACTGTTGTAAATACCAATCTCCAAAACTCACCTAAGCAGCCATAAAACTGTGCCATATTATTCGCACATACATGAGTATGAAACCTTGGACATCCAGTAAAACAATCTAATAAATGCATGCTCGCTTAGGTTAGAAGACAACAACCTTACCTACGTAACTTTCCTCTCTACTCGACGACTGCAAATGTTGGTGTTTAATGAAACTGAGCACCAGCTGCTGTACAACTTCGACTTGGTGAGATGTACTTTTCATAAAGAACTGTTTTAAAACTTCAGAGCTGAGATGAAAGAAGGAAACACAAGGATTCTTTAGCTGAAACTTCACTCCACTGGACTGTTGATTTCACAAGGAAACTCCCTAGCTAGTGCATTCCACTCACGCACGTCAGTCACGTGATAAGATAATCTTTAGCGCAAGACGGAAGTATTGAATGTTCTAAAAATGTCTCATTGTTACTTGTGGTAGTAACAGTTTTGCCGAAAATTCCACAGATGGCCCTTTAAGTCATAAAAAGAAAGAGAAATATTCAGCGAAATACTGGAGTTTAAGCATTCCGTGACTCTCTGAGGACATGTTGAATATGCGTACCAAGGCACGGCCATAATAGCCAATTTCCTAATTACCCTTGGCCTCATTTTCAAAACGAGTCCTGGTGCTCATCCTTTCATATGATTATAAGTATTCATTCACATGCAAATTAAACTCATTTTCACAAGAATGGCAGAGCACCAGGCCTCGTCCTGAAAAAGAGGCCGAGGGTAATTCGGAAATGGGCTATTGTCTAGACATAATTACCTCTAAGCTCTCGAGTTAGGAAACTAGTGTAATTTTGAACAACATTTTCCATTTCGGACAGGAGATAGAGTTCATCTCCGTCATCTGTTGCAGTATCTCAGAAAACCAATCAGTCATTCCACAAAACATGCGCTAACGTCTACATCACATTGGATAAAGCGCATCAAGTTGGGCGAACTGAATGCAAGAGAACGGGAATCAGGCGATACACCCTTTACGTCTGGTTAGAATTAAAGGGAAGCAAGAAAGAAAATACTGTAGCCCTTTGATAGTAATTTAATACATCAAGAAGCCGTCTGCGATTTACCATGAAAGTTTGTTTGTTTGTTTGTTTTGTGTAGGTTCTTTTTAATTTTTTTTTTCTTTTTAATACAAAATGAAGAGGTCAACTTATTGTTTTGCACTTTTCAATCTTTTAGTTTGAAACAGCACAGAGTTCCTACCTCTTAAAGAAAAGCTAGTGTGGGGCTTGTAGTCAGATTTTTTTTGTTGTTGTTTACAGGTAAATGGGTCTATAACAAAGGGGAGGTTATAAGTAGGGGGGCTTATCAGCCGCTATTTACACGCGGTAGGACATCGATCTGCAAGATATTGATAATCACGCTCCGATTTCACGAGCAAACATTCGAGGCAATCATCCACCTTGGAGTTATCAATCAATTCAAAAGAAAATTCTTGTCTCAGGTTCATTTCCATTGAAAATTTTGCTGATCTTAAACAAATAAAAATTGGGAAAAATTACTAATAACAGCAAAATAAGGTCATAGCAATAAAACGAAAATCAATCATGCATTTCTGCGACAAAGCAGCATCTGATCTCCTCAGCTTCGCTCTGCTGTTTCCTTCTAGAAGAATTTGAGGCCTCTTCATTAAAACGGCAAGTCAAGTGGCCGTTCTTTAATTGGGAATGTTAGTGTATTTCTGTTCACATGTGCGATCTTCAGTAACGATTTCGCCATTTCACCGTTAATTAATTGATGAAGTAGTCTTGACCTTGAAATGTACACGGGTGTTATCAACATACAAAAGAAAACACCCACTCTTAATTTTATTTTCTCCTTGTTAGTGAGGCACAGGTTTACCAAACTCTTCTGATTTAATGATGAAGTAGTGTTGACCTACCTGTGGATGACGAGTGTTATCAACATACAAAAGAAAGCCCCCACTTTTGAATTTTATTTTCTCCCTGTTAGAGAGGCAACGGCTTACTAATCTCTTCTGATCTAACTTGAACGTTTGTAAATCTGCTGGTTCCAACGGCAAACCTAATCAACTCATCACAACTCGTCTAAACTCATGGAGATGTTCTCTTACATGTAACTCAACCAAAACCAGAGTTAAAAAGCTTTATTTCCACTTTTAGTAATTTAATTAGTAATTTGTTATGTCTGTTTAGTTCATCTATATTTTGCAATTGACTACGCTTTAAAGTTAGTTGTATCCTATTAACAAAAACTGAACTGATTGATTGGTTCACCTTGACAACACTGAGGACTTTGTAATTTGCTTTATCCTTGGCGAGAAGGGTTTTGAAAATTGGTTCGCGGGATATCAAGGTCTTGACTAAATTTTAATATTTGGAGAAGCAAGCACATCAAAGCATTTCGTGAATGTACAGGGGAAAAAAGCTAGAGGGTGTGGCCACCTTTTCCCTCGTCTCCTCAGACTCGCTGAGTTATGATCACTAAACCAGCCCCTTGTTTAATCAAACAGGTTTTCAAGGAACGATGAATGGAACAGGCAGGCCACACCCAAAAAGTAGCTGAAAGCATTTTGCGTTTCTTCCCCTGGCTTCGTAGCCATGAGACTACCTCTGTCCACCTTTTAGAAATGAGGAATTCATGAAAACATCAACACGTACAGAAGTCAGGTCAACAGTTAAGGTTTCTCTGCCGAGGAGAGAAAAGTGCAAGGTCTTGTTGAAAAGGATCCCGAGCTCACTCCTAAGCACAACCTCAACGATGGGCTGAACTAGTTACTGGTGGAGGAAAAGCTTATTGTGTAAGGTCTCCATTTAACTTCATCTCTCTTGAGAGAGAGCAACACCTAACTTGTCCAAAATTCTAAGAATTTTTCAGATAGAAATAAAATTTTTTGACGACAATTTTAGAGGTATTAGCTTAATCCCTGGAATTTTCTATAAAGTGGCGGCCTAACTCTTGAGTTGTTCGGCGTTCCCAATCCTGTCCCATGTTTTTCAATTTTCAATTACTTTACACTTTTTTGTCTAAAGTACACACTTTGAATTTGACTTCAAAGTATTGCCTCAAAGGTCCTTTAACTTTAAGTTAATTTTCCATCCTTCGATGACCCACTTTATTTGCAGGTCCTATTTGCAAAACTCCTGGGAGTACACATGGACTCAAATCTTAAATGGGAATTTCATACCAATTTTATTCTTAAATCTTGTTATACGACTCTGAGAACCTTAAGAAAAATAACGAACTTTACTAATTTTAAACTACGGAAACATTTGGTAGAAACATTAATTCTGTCTAAAATAAGCTACTGTGACATTGTTTTTTATCCACTACCGAAGTTCCTCTCAGCTAGACTACAAAGGCTCCAGTTCGCTATAGCTAGTTTCATCACTTGTAAATATGTAAACAGTATATCTACCATTTTGGATCTTGGCTGGCTACCTATCCTGGAGCTAAGGGACTACTCGCTACCAAAGACTATTTTTAAAGCACTGTATTCTGGTAACTGGCCCTCCCATTTAAATTTGCTAGTCGTTAAACCCGTTAGGCATCTCCGTTCCAGTGTTGCTCCAAGGCTTTATGTTCCATTTGTACAGGGCACCTTTCAGCATTCAGCAGCCATGATTTTTAACGAATTGCCAGCAAATATAAGGAATTGCACAGATTTTAAAGAATACTGCAGGCTCTGCAAGGCGTTCTTGAAGGCGCGCGCTTTGTCTTCCTTGTAAAGATATAGAAACAACCACCACCACCAACTAATATATTCTGCATATTTACTTTCATGTATAGTTTCTATTACAATTTAGTTAGTCATTATAAATTAGTTTTAATATTAAATTTTAGTATCGTAGGCCTTCACAGATGAAGAGCCACACCTTTTTATGTGGATATACTGTGAATAAACCGTTATTATTATTATTATTATTATTATTATTATTATTAGGTCTGGCTGACCTAGTTGGACTTTACGTGAAGGCCATTAACACCCTCCTGGAGTGATTCCCAATGTCCAGTCAGCCTATGACATAGTTATAGCTGATAACAACACACGCAGCCATGCATGTCTTGTTGTTCATACGCGGATGGATGTTCACATCGGTAACATCTGTAGTGTAGCATTTGCGGCGACCACAAATCTAGATTCTCAAGTTTAAACGGGGCGTCGCTTTAAGACGCGGTCAACGAGGCGTTTGTGGACTATTTTACAGATCGAGATAACAAACCAAAGTTGACCGTTTGCACGAGTCTTTACTCTTATATGTGCACGATCCTTCGCAGTAAAGCACTATTTAAGCAATAGTGAAAATCAGACCTGAAAAAAATTCAGACCTGTACGGGATTCGAACCACCGACCTCTGCGATACTAGTGCAGCGCTCTACCAATTGAGCTAACAAGCCAACTGGAAGCAGGCCATCAAATTAATTCGACATAAACCCGTAAGATGATAAATCAAACAACAAACATATGAAATACATATATATGAACTGTGGTTATGAAACGTATATGTGCACGATCCTTCGCAGTAAAGCACTATTTAAGCAATAGTGAAAATCAGACCAGAAAATTGAATTCAGGTCTGATTTTCTTTGAATTTTCACTATTGCTTAAATAGTGCTTTACTGCGAAGGATCGTGCACATATACGTTTCATAACCGCAGTTCATATATATGTATTTCATATGTTTGTTGTTTGATTTATCATCTTACGGGTTTATGTCGAATTAATTTGATGGCCTGCTTCCAATTGGTAGAGCGCTGCACTAGTATCGCAGAGGTCAGTGGTTCGAATCCCGTACAGGCCTGAATTTTTTTCAGGTCTGATTTTCACTATTGCTTAAATAGTGCTTTGCTGCGAAGGATCGTGCACATATACGTTTCATAGCCGCAGTTCATATATATGTATTTCGTATGTTTGTTGTTTGAGTCTTTACTCTTGAAAGGCAATCGACCACGGACCACAATCATCGATGAAAATCACAATCAATCTCACAATCAATCAATCTATGGATCGTAAGCTGAAACAATAATACAACGAAGTTCTGTCAATCTATGAAATTTCGTGGAATACATAATCAAAGAATCGCGTATAAAAAGCTGTTTCCCAAAGCCAATAACGAGATTCAAATGACAAAGAACAACGCAAATAAAACAGTACAAAAGTCTCGAAACAAAATACAAGAATTTGGTGGCTGGTTAACAGCCCATTGTTCTTATCTAAATTGTGGGCGTTCACTTGCATTTGGTGCAATTTTGGCCTTTAAATCTTAAATTAATTGAGAATACGGCAATACAACGGAGAATCGCATAGCTTAAGGTAAACACGCGCTCTGATTGGTCAATACGTCAACCGGAAGAGAGGGTATTTAGCGTGGAATCGCACCAATGAATAAAGCAATATCGCTGATTTGAGTCGCGGGCAAAAATTATTGTTGCGAACGTAAAAACGTAATACAACTAGTGCTACGAAAATATGAACAAATATGAACAAATTTATAGAAAACGAATGTCTTCCAAATTTTGAATTGAAATTCAAATTTTTAGAAAATTGGAGGAAACCACTCACGCTCAAAAGTACGAGAAAACGCATAGAAAAAAAAATCAAAATGCCAGAGACGAGGGAAGAAAGCCAAACAACAGTTCTTGCCGGGGAAAACCAAACAAGCGTTACGAAAGAAAACCAAAACAGGTATCAATGCCGAAAAAGGTCAAGCATCTTTTCCGGAAATCCAAACCATTGTAGCCTATACAGACGACGAACTGGCCTCTTTTAGATACAACATGGTTTCAAAAAACACTAGACGGCAAATTCACAGATTCGAGTGGTCGCTGAACAGTCATCCAAGCACTCCATGATGATTTCGACCCAGTGGAGATATCAGAGCTCACTGGCCACTCCAATCCGGAATCCATATCCAGCTACAGCCATAATCCTCTGGAAAAACAGGGACGAATGTCGAAAAAGTTGGCCAGTTTCAACCCACGCCAAGCACGACAACTACCAACGGCTATTCAAGTCATGCTTTGCGGGAGATTGTTCTCAATAGCTCAGCCACGCCAAGCAACAAAGCAGCTACTAGTGACCTTGACAGCAATGCCAGTCGTTCTAGTTACCTGATGGCAGGAGCAGTTGGCGGAATGTTTACAGGAGTAACTTTCAATAATTCTCCAGTAAATATTTCCATAAACTTTCAGACCAGCATTGACACCAACGAGCGACTTCCTGCAATGAAAGAAAAACAGTTAAAATTGTGATTTTTAACTGAACTGTTTTTCGTCAGAGTTTACCGAGAAATTCCAGTCTTAATCATTATATTTTGAATACACTTTTTTTTATAACTGTAAAGCACTTACCGGTTGTTTGTAGATCTTGCTTTGATAGCGGAACGCTTGAAATTTTCATGTCGCTTGAGGATTTGACCATTCAGTTGTTGATTGTCGGCGCCACATTTTGCCAAGTTGAGTGGTAGCAGGCAAATCTCTGCCTTAAATAACTCCGTATTGTGTACTTTTAGTTTTTCTGCTGAAGATTGTAAAATGTGAGGCACTGCTTTCTTCACGAGTTTGAAATAAAAGTGGTTTTCATTCGAAAAATATCTTGTTCCCTCTATTCGCTAGATATTGACACCTGAGTTTGAAAGGGTTTCCCTCGTTTGCGCACTGGCGTGGCGCACAAAAATACAAAACGTCTGGTTTCGCCCAGTGATTTGGTGGCTTTTGCTATGTGATTCAAGAAAAATTCACGAGGTACAATTAAAATTGTCGACGGTTCAAATGTGAGCGACTTACCTTGCTTTCCATTCCCTTAACAATGACAGTTCTGACAGTTGACTTTAAAATGGCTTTCTTAAGGGCGCGCGTACGGAATGAAAACAAACAATAACATTGCCGTTTTAATTTCTTGTTTCCTTATTTTTATTCAGTTATGCGATTTAAGAAAAATTCACTACCTGACTCGTGAATTCCACGTTAAATTTCACTTGAAAAACCGATATCGCACTCATCGCTTCGCGATTCGTGCGCTATCGGTTTTTCGCTTGAAATTTAACGTGGAATTCACTCGTCAGGCAATGAATTTTTCTATAATATCTCTTCGTGCATTGTCGCCCAACACTGAAAAAACCAGACCAGAATTAAACAAAGTTGCAAAGGTACTGATATAACGGTTCTGCTTGTGCCAATGGTTAAAAAAACAAACGGGCGAAAGTATACCAAGACTGCTCAAAAACTTACGAAGAACTGATTAAAGAGACGCTAAACTCGCCTTTTTTATGCGCGTAGTGACGTTGAAAGGTCTGATTACAAAACCAATAGAGATACAGAAAAGCAGATATACATCGCGTTGGGGGGTTAGCAACTCGCTTGACTTTTAACGGGAAGTACCAAGACTCTGGACTCTTCTCTTATTATTGTTTCCTACTACAACGCTTCAGGTCTTTTCTTCTCCTACAACTACTTTTTAGCGAGGAGTGCCCACGTATTCAATACAAAAATCGCAGACATGTCTGGGTTAGCTGACCGTGGGAGTTTCCATAGTGTATCCGTTGTTTTGCAAAGGGGGAAATTGGGTGACTCGCTCCGAAGTACTTGGCGAGCACCAAAGAACCAATCAAACGCCAATGATCGAGCTGCGCACGAGAATCGCGCGCACAAACAGGATCTTCGGTGTGGGTAAAACTCAGGGTCAGTTTTACCAACCCAAACATGACCACCTATGAAACTAATTATTCTCAACCATACCAAGCGATTAAAATGTCAAGCACGGTAGGAAGGAAATCCGCGAACTGAGCCAAGTTCGAGCATACACTAAAAATAAAAGATCTAAACTATAGACCACTTTCATAAATGGCTGCCGGATTAATATTCTTTTGTCTAAATTTAAATTAGCCCTTCTGGCCTCGTTCTCCAGTACAAAATTCAAAAGAATACATTATCTCAAGCGAGGCCAGAAGGGCTAATTTAAATTTAAACAAAAGAATATTAATCCGGCAGCCATTTATGAAAGTGGTCTATAAATCTAGCAAAACAACACGTAGGCGTAAAAGGCAAGGCTTAACGAAACAAAAGGCTTAACTGGAAAATTCTCAAAATAACAACTTCCAATTCTATCTCACAACAATTGTAATAACTAAGTATCTAAGATCATGCTGAAATGAGTGAACTAATCAAAAAATCAATTTAAAAATGAGCCTTCTGACTAGTGTCCTTAACATGTAGCAGGGCATTTCGAGACTCTACAGGACTAAGCAGATCAGAAACTGTACTTGATCAAGCAATTGGTCAGTTAGAGGCTGAAACAATCGGAATATCCTCCATTACAACCGTGAGGTATCTGAACGAGCCGGTTGTAAGGAGGTATTACATACATATGTCTCATTCAGTGCTTTACAATAAAAAGAATTCAGACGAACTTTGTCAAAATACGTCCATTGTTTTCCCAGCATCAGTTTCTGTGAATGTATTAGAGTTTCGATATTCCTGAGATAGAATTCTAACAAAACCAACTCTAATTACTCCACTGATATTTTCGTATCTCTGTGATACATTTAAAAAGCTGCTGAGTAAAAGGTCCGAAATCGAACGCGGTGAAAATTATAAGTTGTGCAAAGGCATTTTCAGGCAAGAGAATAACATTGGTTATTTTTTCCTAGCGTCTCAAAACTTTCCTTAAGTTTTGCTAACGCCTGCTGTTACACAATTTCTGATGACCAATATATTTGAGCATATTTTGCACCAGATGGAGGCTGCAGCTTGTTCATTTCATGGAAGGACCTAACTTGGATTAGTAAGCGATAAATATATATAAATATTTGTACATAAGACCTTGAATGCCTAAAAATAACAGTTACAGCGCTTCCCAGCTGTGTTTGATTGACTTAGTCAGGAAAAATCTTTAATAATTCCAATTTTTTATGACCAAGTTAACTATAGAAACAGCCAAAACTGTTCAGTTACAGTTTGTGAACACACACGTGAAACATGGGTAGGTTAGGGTTAGGGTTAGGCTGTCTGACCTGAACTTTTTCTTGTAAATAGATGGAAATGCTGCAGGAAAAACAGGAGGAAATAAGACTCCGTGAACAGATGGAATCTGAAGCAGCGAGTCCAACGACAAAAGATGGAGAACATGGTAAAGGCGAGAATGATACAAGCTGAAAAACAAAGACGAAATTTCATTCAAGAAAACCAAACATACATATGATGCACGATCCTCGCAGTAGATAGCGCGGTAGAACATTGGTTACCTAGGGTAGATGGGGTAAACGGCGTAGAACGTGGGTTACCTAGGGTAGATGAGGGCTAACGCGGTAGAACATTGGTTACCTAGGGTAGATGGGGGTAAACGGGGTAGAACGTGAGTTACCTAGGGCGGATGAGGGTTAACGCGGTAGAACATTGGTTACCTAGGGTAGATGGGGTAAACGGCGTAGAAAGTGGGTTACCTAGGGTAGATGAGGGCTAACGCGGTAGAACATTGGTTACCTAGGGCAGATCGGGGTAAACGTAGTAGAACATGGGTTACTTAGGGTAGATGAGGATGAACGTGGTAGAACATGGTTAACCAACTGTAAATGGGGGTAAACGGGGTAGAACGTGGATTACCTAGGGTAGATGAGGGTGAAAGGGGTACAACATGGCTAGCCTAGGGTAGATGGGGGTAAACGGGGTAGAACATGGGTTGCTTAGGGTAGATGAGGGTGAACGCGGAAAAACATGGTTAATCAAGGGTAGATGAGGGTGAACGCGGTAGATGATGGTTAATCAAGGGAAGACGAGGGATAATGAGGTAGAACAAAGGTAACTAAAGAAGATGAAGGGAACAATGTTAGCTAGGGCATATCGTTCAACATACATTAATTTTATAATACTTAGTATTAATTGGTATTAGTTATTGGGACACGATATGGACCTAACATGAACGCTTTACTAAATTCTGAGCCAATGGTGTCTGAAAACCGCAAATATTGTAACGGATACTCCATATAAGGACCAACAAAGTGAGGTTAAGTTTGTATCGCCAAATTATAACTGAAAAAATATGGTCTTTTTCGAATTCAAAGGGTTAAGAAAAAAAAACACATATCCTCAAAGAAGGTATCCACTTCCACACTTTGTCTTTATTTGCGAAATACGCAGAACTACAAACCAATTCATGCAAAGCCTTTTCCCTAGAAACGGAGAAATGCACACATGATATAGACAATGAAAATCTTTGGCGCACGGTTGAGTTTAGGGCCAGACAATCGGTTGAAAATTCAGTATACATTAAGTCACAGAAACCATTCCCATTTCTCTATGTAACAGCTCATATTATACATAAAGTACATACTGTACAGCTGGTTAATGTACAGACCGATTTTTATTTACAGCATCTATGCTATTTTGTACGTGTATCTCCGCAACGTGTTCTCAGAAATAAATGCGGAAAAGTGTGAACCTTTGACCTGAATATCGCTTTCACGGAAAATGAGCTTTCATGGTCACGTGAAGAAAGTCTTGGTAAATATCCCAATCGCATCACGCAATTACGTAAGAGTCGCCATGACGATAGAAAACTACTAAGATTTCATAGAGTTTGCAATTTCTCAGAATTCAGGCTGAAGTTTCAAGGTTTAGTAAACGTAAACTTTCTCCTAAAATTTCTTGTCCAAATATCAATAAGAAACTTGACTAATATAGCTCATTTACAAGTACAGCTACTGCTGAATGAAATTACTACCTAAAGTAAATTTGAAAGCTTTTCGAGACTGACCCTCGATCGGTCTAAAAGTAGAGTCAGTGCGCATTATCTAACTGCGAACACTTTAAAAAATAGAAATGAGTACTATGGTCACTTACTTAGATGGTCAATTCTGTGAGAGCTACCTCGAACGCTTTTGAACAAAAGCATGTCACCGTTACAGACCTGAAGCCTAGCTCTATTTATGTCTAACGTTAGCTGTCACGCGCGTGTTTTTGTCTCTCTATCGAAGTCTCTCCTCAACTCTACTTAATGCTGTTTGCCTGACACTCTAACAAAGAAATAGTTGAGATCGCCCAAAAATATTCAGAGATGTTTGGTCAAACTTTTAAACCTTTGCCGGATGTAAAAGTTCTGTTGGGGAACTACATGGAATCAAATTGTAGATCAAACAAAAATGACTATTTGCCCCTAAAACGGGGATTACATTTGAAGCTTTACAATTTGAATAGTACGCCAAGTAGTTCAATCACCAATCTTCCTTTCTTTTCTCGTCTACGTTCTTATTCTTCTTTTTCTTTTTCTCCTTTTCTCCAGGCATGTGCAGTGATTCAAGTCTGACCGGTCTTCCCATAGCGGGCATCCCGCCCACACTTCCCTGGGATGCCCCACTGGTTAAGTTTCCGCTTGATCCTCCAGCCCCTAGGAATCCGAGCGGAGGGCGGGATCCCCCTGAGGGTGGTGACTCTCGTCTGTCGAATCGTTCAAACCGGTTGTTCTCAGCCAAAAGGCGGCCAGCTCTCTTGGGTTTAAAATAACTCGATGCGTAATCTTCATGAGAGCTCCGCGAGAGATGTTTCAGAAAGAGATCTTCGCTTGGCTCCTCAGGATACCCCCCCATGTGTCCATTAACAGGTTGGCTTTGACTGTTCATCTGGGGTCTATTAATGGGGGACTTCCGGCCTCGGGCGGGGGTACCCGCACCCGGCATAATCCCTGGGGTTGGAAGAGTCGTCTTCGTAATGACAAGTTCAGGGATGTTCCATTTTCCTAATTCGTCGCTCCACGAGCTCTCCGCGCGCATCTTGTCAATGTTATAATAATTACAGTCACGGCGAATGCATGGCTGTATCTTATCTAAAATTTGTTGCTGAAGCTTTATCATTTGCTCCTGTTTACGAATCGTTTCCAAGTAATCTTCACGATCGCGTTCGAATTCTGTTTGCAGATCGTCGATCTCTGACTGCGCAGACTTTAATTTCCCTTCCATCTCATTGATGACATTGTTCTTGCCTTTTATTTCATCCTGTAAATTATCGTAAACTTTAACCATTATTCCATCATCTTCCATCTTCTTGGCTGCCTTGGCAAGTTTTTCTCTTTGTGACAGAGCATAGTTTTTCCTTGCCTTTCTCTTCTCTTTTAACTTCTGGTCATTTTTTTTCTCGCCACCCACAAATTTCTCTTGAAGTTCTTGCAGTCTTTTGACCAGTGCATCGTTTGGAAGGCCCTGACTTAAAAACCGTAAGTCTTCAAGTCCTGGTATAAGGCTTTTCACCCCCTGGACACCCTTAAAAGCCTTGTCTTGAACCACCTGAAATGCACTCTGACTACTCTGATCATGGCCTGAATCTTGCATGCCTTGTAAAGGTCCTGTTATCACATCTAATCTTGCGTTTGGTCGCTGATCCTGTTAAGATTCAATGGGAATAAAAAGTTAATTGAACTCTTATGTTCGCGCCTAGCCTGTCATCATAAAACGCGCGTTGAAAAGAGAAAGATACACTGAAGACACTGGGAGGTCGTGGGGACACAGAATACACAGTCACTGAGAATTAACAGTCAGACAGATGGACAGACAGACTAACAACAACCATCAAACAGACAGACAGACAGACAGACAGAGAGAGTACTGACAGACAGCCGGAGAGAGTACTGACAGACAGAGTACAGACAGACAGAGAGAGTACTGACAGGCAGCCAGAAAGAGTGCAGACAGACAGAGAGAGTACTGACAGACAGCCAGACAGAGAGAGTACTGACAGACAGAAAGAGTACTGGCGGACAGAGAGAGTACTGACAGACAGACGGACAGAGAGAGTACTGACAGACAGATGGACAGAGAGAGTACTGACAGACAGACGGACAGAGACAGTACTGACAGACAGCCAGAGAGAGTGCAGACAGACAGAGAGAGTACTGACAGACAGAGAGAGTACTGACAGACAGCCAGACAGAGAGAGTACTGACAGACAGTCAGAGAGAGTACAGACAGACAGAGAGAGTACAGACAGACAGAGAGAGTACAGACAGACAGAGAGAGTACTGACAGACAGCCAAAAAGAGTATAAACAGACAGAGAGAGTACAGACAGACAGAGAGAGTACACACAGACAGAGAGTGCTGACCGACAGAGAGAGTACAGACAGACAGAGAGAGTACAGACAGACAGAGAGAGTACTGACAGACAGCCAAAGAGTATAAACAGACAGAGAGAGTACAGACAGACAGAGAGAGTACACACAGACAGAGAGTGCTGACCGACAGAGAGAGTACAGACAGACAGAGAGAGTACAGACAGACAGAGAGAGTACTGACAGACAGCCAAAAAGAGTATAAACAGACAGAGAGAGTACAGACAGACAGAGAGAGTACAGACAGACAGAGAGAGTACTGACAGACAGCCAAAAAGAGTATAAACAGACAGAGAGAGTACAGACAGACAGAGAGAGTACACACAGACAGAGAGTGCTGACCGACAGAGAGAGTACTGACAGACAGCCAGAAAGAGTTCAGACAGAGAGAGTACTGACAGACAGAGAAAGTACTGACAGACAGAGAGAGTACAGACAGACAGAGTACAGACAGACAGAGAGAGTACTGACACAAAGCCAGAGAGAGTACTGAGAGACAGCCAGAAAGAGTACAGACAGACAGACAGAGAGAATACTGACAGACAGAGAGAGTACAGACAGACAGAGTACAGACAGACAGAGTACAGACAGACAGAGTACAGACAGCCAGAGAGAGTACAGACAGACAGAGAGAGTACTGACAGACAGACAGACAGAGAGAGTACTGACAGACAGACAGACAGAGAGAGTACTGACAGACAGACAGAGAGAGTACAGACAGACAGACAGACAGACAAAAAGACAGACTAACAGACACAGAGAGGACAGAACCGCCCCCCCCCCCCCGTTAGCTCAATTGGTTCAAGCGTCAGATTGCGTTGTGCAGGAGGTCCCGGGTTCAAACCCCAGCCGGTCTTTCTATAATATCAAGAAATGGATAGATATTCTAGTCTTCTTGGATAAGAACAAATAAACCGTAGGCTCCGTCTCCTGCAGGGTTGGGGTAGGAGATGCTAATTTCCTATGCAAGAGATTACTGTGTGATGGATGTCCTCCCCTGGGGTGTATTGGGTGGGGAATTTACAAGGCCTACAGTAACTGGCACAAGCTGTTGCAGGGTTCCTGCCTGGCAGCGAAGCCAATAAATTAATTAAATTAGAAATGTGAGACAGACTGAAAAAGTATGGATTGACATAGAGCCAAATGATTGACAGAGAGATATAGCAGCAAAGACATACAAACAGAGATTGAAATTCAAATAAACATACTGTAAACAGACAGACAGACATATCAACAGACAAAACATTTGTGAGGATGGAGCACGAGGAAAGGTAAACAGACACAAGGCGCACTCACAAATTCACACTGTACCTAACTGTCTGTAAAACCAAACTGTACCAGTCTAGTTCTTATGATGACCAATGCCATTAAATACTTTGATTAAGTTTTTCTTCAAAAACGGCTACCATTTTATGTTCCTAACACTTTTCCAAACTATAACTTATATACCAGGAGTATACATAAACATTTTTTTTTTAGATTGAAGTACATTTCATATTTTTCAAAATTCTTTTAAATTTATGTTTATAAATTGATTTACTCAGCTTGATTAGCTTTTTAGTTATTCCGAGTAAGTGTTACCTCTCCTGTATTACTATATTATATTGCGAATTAAGTTTAAATGTTATTCTTGGTAATAAAACCTGTTGTTGTTGTTGCAAATTCATTGTAAATTCAATGTAATTCAGCTTTCGGGCTGCAATGTTGTTTTCCAGTAAAATCTACTCTACTCTAGCTATCACAAGGCTGAGATCTTTGCACACTATCTGGCAAAAACTCATTGCAGGAACAAAGGATAAAATTTGTCCCACCAACCAGACTCTTAAGACGATGCCATTAATCAGGATGTAACTTACATTTACATCAACATTTAAAACCAAACTACACCTGCCCCACTGTGTAGTAGCCCTCATAAGTGACTTTAAGTACTCACTGTCTCATTTGCCAAGGCAATCATACTGATAGCACTCTCTTCTGGCAGGTCACCTGTCCCCACCCCTACTGGGGTGACTGTTGTCAAAGCAGTCCTGCCACTGTACTGTTCTTCAACATTGTGTACCTTTCTGTTGTAATCATTTTGTAGCTGTTCTATTTCTTCTTGGAGCTTCTGTTTGGACATAAGTTCTGCTTCATAAGATGATTTCATCTTAGCCAGCTTTGCCTCATACTCTTGCCTGAGATTTTCAGTTTCCCTGGCCACAATGACAGTGTGATCCTGTGGTGGGGCAGCTATAGGATGAGCAGGAACAGAGGGCTGGGCTCCAGCTGAAGTTCATACACAAAAGTATAAAATTTTAGACCTGCATCATACAGATATAAACTGCTATTGCAACAGTCAAAGTAAAATTTAAATATTTTCCCTACCTGTTGCAAAATCTGTTGGAATTTCCATCTGCCCCATCAACATTGCTTTAAGTTTCTGGATTTCCTCCTGGTATTCCCTTAGAAGTGCATCTTTTGGATCTTCATTGATCTTGGGTTTATTCTTAATATTCTTTGCTCGATTTGCATAGCGTAAAGTACTCAGAGTTTCATCGTAGTTGTTGTCAGCAGGACTCAGACATGCAACCATCAATGTCTTAGTGTTTCCACCCAAGGAATCCTAAAAAAGTCACAACATATTCTATATCAATGCTTCCATTAAGTTTGATCAATCATGAACTGACCTTGCACAAAGGAATTTTAATTGTTTAACTCTTTAAACACTAACATCCGTATGAATATTCTTGATCTTCATACTGTTCTCTATACATTTCCTAAGGTGCTGAAAAGGAGAATTTGTTAAACAATCAAGAGCTTCTGTAGTAAATGATAATTTACTATATTCTCATGACCTTAATGTTTGACTGAGGGGTGATATTGTTCGGAGAAATTAGACACTGGTCACTTTTAGAAGTTAATGAATGTTGCAGGAGACACTGTAGCTTAGTAGACCAAATATCAAGAGATCCCTGGTTAATCCAGTAACTCCCACAATCGAATTGTTAAATACCCCTCAGTGTAGCTGCTTCACATTTCCTTATAAATGAGTTATGAGAATTTGGTGCTAGAGTAAGACAAGAGTTTTTGCTTGATCAATTTGAGTATTCTCATTGCCCGTGTGCTGGATAATGTAGAGATATTAAAGAGAGAATTTACATGTTGATCACATCTAGGAGTTAAAGGGTTAGGCCCGACCCATAGTTATTAAAATAGTGATGTATTCATGTGCAGTACACTTGATTCTCCAGCCAGCTGGAGATTACCACCAAATGTAAATGAGACCACCTATCAAGTAGAATTGACAATATTCTCACTTTATACCCCAGAAATAGGAATATACTGAGGAACATGTGTGCTATTTAGCATGCAAAAGAAAAGTTGCCCTAGACTTTCCCTCAAAATAATGAGGACTGTGCAGCTTTCCCATGTCTTTTAAGAACAAAAGAACTCTGCTCAGAGGATAAATACTGTCCTTGGACCTGTAGAAATCAAAATAGGCTTACCTGAAGCAGTCTGGTTAACTTGGAATCGCGATAGGGAATGTGCTTTGACTTTCCATCAACCAAAGCAGATATGACGTTTCCCAAAGCCGATAATGATAGATTAATCTTTGTGGCTTCCTTTAGCCGGTCTCCTGTAGCACCAGTTTTAGATTGTCTCTCGCTCCCGGCTAAGTCAACAAGGTTGAGTTTACCAGCTCTAATGTGGTCTCCCTTCTCATCAGCAGTCTCCATAATCTCTATGTTTATTGTGAAAATCGAATGGGATCTTGACGAGTCAGCATTCATTAGTGTAGCACCTACAGAACGATTCTTACTTCCAAGATCCATAACCTTCTCCATTTCAGGCACACTATTCACAGGGTTCATGGTAAGATCCTTGACATAGACCCCTCTATCTGGATGTTCCTTAAGTTCCAGCTTTGTTTTATGGTCCTTTCCAAGAAGATCTCTGATTTCTTCATTGTAGATCTCCAAATAAGAGGCATGAACTAAGAACTTGGTATTCTCTGCAACTTGAATGCTATCAAAAATGTGTTCAAATGCACGTGGAATTATACCTCTTTGAGTGGGAGGGTCAGTTATACCTTGCATACTAAACGACTTCCCACATCCTGTCTGACCATAGGCAAATACGGTGCCATTATATCCCTCTAATACTCCATCGACCAGCGGGAAACAGATATCATTGTATATGGTCTCAGTAGTAGAGTCTATATAATATGCACCGTCAAATGTAAAAGATTTCGGTGGCTGTGTCTTATCTCCAGGTTTGTTTAAAGCACACTGCCCAGTAGAGGAATCCATCTGGACTACAACCTCACAATCCAAGTCCTTCTCGCGTTGGTTGAGAGGGCGACAACGAACAATTACCTTGACTGCTTCAGCCATGATTCTTGCGGAATAAGAAATAAGATAAGAAATTTTGTTAAATAAGCCAAAGAAAGTACATTGTGTAATTACATTGTACCATCGAGGATATAAATGTTGTGGTTCAAAATTTTCTTTGCTGTTGAATAAATATTTTTCAAACGCAGCCCTGGGTTGATTTCCATTTTTTCTTGTGTTGGATTTGCAAAATTTCCATGGAACAGCTGTATGGTTAATAAACTATTTCTGTCAGCAAGCAGAAAACCCAAGTTCTCGATACAAAAATAAACTTTTAACGTGCTTTATCGCCATTCAGCATGGGCAAGAAACTAACCAGGCTCTAGCCAGAACATTTCTACTAAACGCTTAGTACTTCAGGTAATAAAACTTCGCACATTTACCTAAGACATTTAATTATAGTAACGTCACGTAAAAGCCCTTCATTCATCCGTACTGCGATATCTAAACCTCAATCTATGTCGAAAATAATACATAATTTAGCTTGACCTTCAATGAAAATTAGTATAAAGCTTATTTCTGTAAGTTCATGCCGTTTGGTTTGCAGCAAAAATTGGTATCAATTCCTTTGATTCACGAAAAACATTGCGCCCACGAATTCAATAGTTCAAAAGTTCACTTTGCATCGAAGGGTTAAAAAAAACTGACCAAGAAAATTACGAGATTACATAAAGCATGAAAACACGGATAACATGGAAACCGTGGACAAAATTAACGACACGGAAATATTAATTAAGGTGGTAAGACTTTCTCTAAAGTTAGGGCTTCATTCATCTTACCTCTAATAAAAATCAGCTGCGTCACCTCTTAGAGTTTTCCAGGAATTTGCTTTCGGTTGTGCCTCCACGCTAAGGGCTAAACCCGTAAAATAGCTGAAGAAATCACCTTCGATCTGACCTCATCATGCTACGCGCATTACTATTTTAGGGAAAACATTGCAAGCAAAACAAACGACCGATCTTGGTTTAAATCATTACATATTCATAATTTGGCTGTATGTTTACAACACTGATCTTACAAAAGCGGTCGATGGGGAAATGTCAGCATATCACAGCTGAACTTTAAGTTTTTTCTTCGTCTGTGACCTCCATCTTCCTCAATAATGACGTTTTTAACCTAATTTGGAGTAAGCTTGTATTAGATACTACCATGGCAACCGTTCTCCCAGAGTTCTTATCGTAGGTAAGCAACACGTGCAAAGTACTGCTCTTTCCAGTTCTCGGGCGCGGGCATGGGCAGCATCCTGCCCTTAAAAATTCGTGCAAAATAAAAATTTCAAAATATTCAAATTTAATATTGAGATGAAATTCTTTCCACGTTATCGCTTACCTCTCATGTACAACTTGAAATGGTAAGGTCTTTTGAATTCTAAGGCTTTTGTAAATTACCAGAACCCAACAGTTTTGGCTAAATTATAAGCTCCTCGTAATATTAAAAAAAAATAATCTGATCATTGTTTATTATAATCGGAGGTTAAGCCTACCATATAACCACCCCTTTGATACAACCAGTACAGTCAAGCCATTTATTAGAGTCATAATTCTTTTCGTATTATTATTATTATAACTATCAACTTTTTGATTATAAGGAGTGACTTGCTTTGTAAATCTGTTCTTATGTTAAAGAAAAAGTCAAGGCGAGAGGTTAAGAGAAAGTAAAAGACTCGTTATTAACACAGCGATATCACTGGATTGCCATGACAAGCGGAAAGGTGAATTACCTCCTTCAGAAGAAGTGCAAATTAATCTGAAATATTGTTTTACCCCTTAAATTTTTTAACCTTTTCAATGCAGGGGTGACCAGTACGTAAGTTCTCCTTGCATTATCCGTTCATAATTGGACAGAAACTAAAGAAGAAAAAGAAACATCAGTCTTGGTAATAATTTGTTTGAGTTATGGCCAAATTATAAGGGCTTAAGTTACTGGATATTGATTGCAGACAATTAAGAGAATTAATATTGAAAGCTTTGAAGAAAAGAAAATACTCGCTCTAAATTTCTACTTAGAAACTGAAAGTCGCGGAAATGCCTGACACAAAGGATTTCGAAATCGAAAAGATAACAAAGCCCAGACAAAAGATAGCAAAAAATATATATATCAGTGATAACAAACGTAACAAGAAAAGACAAACACTTAGTCATCTTTGGAAGGAATTTTCAAATACGTGTCTTTGTTGTTGTTGTTTTTTTTTAAGGGGGCGTTACCTGACTCGAACTTACTTGCCAACGTTAACAACTGTGAAATCTATGCACTATTTTGGAAGGCTTGGCTAATGTTATCATGCTTTGAAAATAGAAGAACACGCCAAGACTCTGGCGTGAAACAGAATGAAACTACCGTAAGCGCTGTCGGTCTTGCTGGCACGATTTGTCAAACAAGAAACGTATGAATAATTAAACTGCATCAGAACGCGACATTTCTTATTCTTTGAACTGCGATAGTCAGTATTTCAAAGTGTTTTATAGGCTTATATTTGAAGTAATCAAGATAAACCAGTATCTCTGGTAATTCGGTTTTAGTATTGACGAGGCCTGTACCTGTACCATACAGCAAGCCCAAAAATATTGAAATTAATAAGCTTGTCATCATAAAACCGGGAGATTGTATTTAGTTCAACACACGCAAGGTTGCACGGGAAAAGCGTCGTGCAATAATTAATCTAAGAGTGACACACTCGAGTTTATTTCGAAATATTTTGGAAGTGAAGCTTGAGTGCGCCGTCAACCTATAGTGAAAGCTCCGTTTCGTTTTGTTTAACAAAGCATGGCGAAGATACAAGGTATTAACGTAACGATCCCTTTCTTTATTGATTTAATGGATTTTTGAGACGCTGTAATTTATTTTAAGGTCTATTAATATTCCTGTTTCGATGGCGTTTCCGTGAACAGGAAAACTATGTGAGCTTTATGTCATCGCATTGTTCTTCAATTTAACGCAGAGAGTTGGTTTTTTTTCTTTTCCTTTCAGCTGGTCCAGTGGTTGAAATGAAAGGAGACGAAATGACACGGTATGCTGATATTAATTTCAAGGAATTTTTAGGACAAAGTTCACTTGAAATCGCCGTGATGCCTTCGAATAACTTGCAAGGGTCAAAGTAAAAAAAGAAATGATCATTTTACAGTACTTTGACGTTTTCGGTCAAAATTTTAAACCTTTCTTTACTAAAATTGTCATGCATCAGACGATGAAATTAAAATATTGAACGGAAATGATCGATTTTGTACATTACAAATAATGTATGCGCATGGATGAACCAGCTGTGACGTGTGAGTCAATGGAGTATAGGAGTGTCAATTTTCGCTGACTAATTCCTGACCAGCTTATGAAGGCCATGCTCTCACGAAACGTTTATTTCAAAATCACAGTCATGTATTAGGTAGAGAAAACATACATAGAATCTTAGAAAGGTTCAATTTTGCCTCTTGAATTTCTTTATTTTTCTGTCTAACTATACGTATCGTCTAAGACGAATACGCTCGAAGATAAACTGAATGTCACTGCCAAATGAATAAATTGATAAACAAAAATTTCCAATCCTTTTCCAGCCGACTGCACCAATTGCTAAAACACTTTCTTGTCACCGGTATTTATACATGAGACATATTGATTAGATCACCGAGATTTTGTTGTTATTAAATCAAGTGTTACATAAAAAACATCCTAATGGTGATCGATAGTGTGTGGTGTGCACAATTTTGTGGTAAGACAGAAAGTTAATTGGAAACCCATGGTGACCTCATCATTTGCACATGGGCTCAAGAGTGAAAAATCTGTAGAAGTTTCAGGTTTTGGTTTCAATAAGGGCCTTTCTGCAATAGCAAAAAAGTTGATTACTCTCAGACAAATTTTCTGTCATCACCAACATGGTTTTTTCCCGATTTGAAAAATTTTGGCCGAAGTGGACAAATCTTCAAACACACTTCAAACAAAATTTGTCCAAGGTAAAACCTGGACAAAATGAACTAAATAAACAAAATTGCAATAAACTTGTTGATTATTGGTCATGAAGCCTAGGACCAGCATGTAATTGAACTGAAATCAGTTTACTAGAAAGGCACTGATTGTCTTTTGTTGCAAAACTTGGGGATTCTAAAACTTAAAAACAACTTAGAATGAATCCTGAAAATTGGTGTAGGAATCCTTTGGCAAACTATGCTGGCTGGTCTCAAAAGCAGATCAAGCACTGACTGAATGTGACAGCTTTGAAATTTTTAATGGGGATTCTACAGACGAATTAAAAATTTGTTCTCAACAAAATTTGTCCCTTGATTCTGTTGGAACAATTTTAGTGTTGTCCACTCGTGCAGAAAGGACCTAACTTTTACAATAACCAGCTGATGATGGTGTAGTAGAGGGCTGGGCCCATTAGGGGGGCTGTAAGGTTACCCAGATCAGAGTGTTTAAATGCCTGCAGGCCAAACAGGTGTCAGTCAGAGGTCTACAGCTGGTAGTAACTGGCTTTTATTGAAACCCTAATGGTCGAGGTTTAAATTTTGCCTAGAATCACTTTTTAGCATTTGAGAGCAGAATACTCTACTCTTACATGCAGTACTTATTCCCAACCTGAGCTCAGTTGTTTGAAGGTTAGATAAACATTTACTATCCAATGGATGAATTGGTAGACAGGGCCAGATTGCTGAAAGGGGGGTAATAACATAATCTACGATTAAAAGTTAACCTAGGCATTCATTTCTGGTGTAGAAGAGTGCTTATAAGAGCTAGGGCAGTCTGTTGGGCCTTCTCTCATTATGACTCAAAACTAAATGGGGAAAAATGTACAAAATAAAAATCCCTTTACAGAGCTATGAATTTAATTTAAAAATATTATACTAACCCCAGGTTACGTTAACCATGTTTTGAACAGCACGACCCAGTAGGTAAATGTCAAAACAATTGCAATTTTACTATGCTATCCACTGGATAAAAATGTATCCAGTGATTAGTGTTATCCAGCCTTCAAACACTAAGAGTATTTGCACAGG
The DNA here is from genome assembly GCF_964205215.1 of Stylophora pistillata. Lineage (NCBI taxonomy): Eukaryota > Metazoa > Cnidaria > Anthozoa > Scleractinia > Pocilloporidae > Stylophora > Stylophora pistillata. The sequence goes on along the minus strand of NC_142521.1, from coordinate 35,854,897 downwards.
AGATGTGAGATGAGAGATGATGTGTCAAAGAATTTCCCAACCAAACACATCCTGACTTTATTTTCTCTTTCTTTTAAGGATTATTTGGGAACTCATAAAAGAAAAACTAATATTTCCTTATGTGGAGTTAGATGTGAAGTCCTATGACCTTTCCATTGAGAATAGGGATGAAACAGATGACAAAGGTATGTACGGTGTTGCATTTTATTGAAGTTTACAATTCTCCAACTGTCAGAAAAATTTAGCCTCAGTAACAACTTTATCATAGGGTTTCTTTGAACCCATCAACTCTTAGAAGTAATTGACAGTTAACATCATACATGATTTTGTACTATTCACAAACAGGGATTGGTAGATAGAAAACAATGTATAATCAAGAGGGTGTTAGGATCAAATCCTGGAAGCACAAGAATTAAGTTACTTAAAGTTGTATTTATTTATTGAGTAACTTTTCTCCTCAGTCACTACTGAAGCTGCAGAAGCAGTTAGAAAATACAGTGTAGGGATAAAATGTGCTACCATCACCCCAGACGAGAAAAGAGTTGAAGGTGAGTAAATTTCCAGTTTATACAAGTCATGGTATTTCAGAGACTGACTTGGTAGGGACCTGAGGTACAATGTATAGGCAGCAATTTCTCCAAAAAATATGTCTGGGAATGTGCATTTATGGGATTGTGATGTTTCATTCAGTCCAGTCAACGAGAATTCAATAACATTAATATGATGAAAATATCATTCAGCACAATAATTTTGCTTAGTGCTAAGTAGCATTTTGAACAACCCTGCTAGCCCAAATTAAAGGTCATGAGCCCCTAAATAAAAATACCAGTGGAATGCATATTATATTGTTTATTTATTACGGGTTTTAAATACACATTCAATCTAATTATTGTTGCTGCTGTTATATATAGTCACCATCTTCGTTATCATTGTTATCGGTTTCATCATCATTATTATTGATATTTTAAATATTATAATTATAGGTATTTTATATTTCTGTCAGTAACTTTAACTCTGTCTAGACCATGTGGCACGTCTCACCTTGTTTTTTAATTTGGCTTTCAGAGTTCAAGTTAAAGAAAATGTGGAAATCTCCAAATGGAACAATTAGAAACATTCTCGGTGGAACTGTCTTCAGAGAAGCTATAATTTGTAAAAACATTCCAAGATTGGTTCCAGGATGGATAAAGTCAATAATTATTGGTCGCCACGCTCATGCTGATCAGGTATTAAAACTAAACACATAAAGATAAGAAAGTATGAAGCAGTGGATTTCATTCATTAGTGGCATGTTAATTGTTTGGGGATGCTGGAAGAGGCAAAAACCCTTTCACTCCAAAGATATCATGTCTTGAGTAATTTCCCTTACTGTTAACATTTAATTCTTGTTTTTTTGTTCGGAGAATATGCTGTTTGATCAACTAATAATCCCCTAATTGATGTTTTTCTTAATTTTTGTCTCTTGTCTGTTTGATTTTGTACATAGATTGCAAGAAGAAATTTTTGTCTTAATCTCACTTAGTTATAGCATTAAAACTGGTGATAAACATCTACATTACAGTTAGTTTATACTGATTCCACAGGTCTTAATGTTAACTTAAATGGCAAAATTTGAGTGATAAATCATTCCGGAAAAAAAATTGGCTTTTAACAGAGCTAACAAAGTGACTGGGTAAACAAGGGTAACAGAATGAGGAAATGAATGAGCTTTGATTTTGATAATGTCATAAATAACTAAAAAGCTAAAATAATAATTAAAAAGATATTGCTGTTAACGATATTACAAAAATAAATTTCTTATTCTTGTTGTCTTAATAAAAAATTGTATGAATATTTAACTTGTCTTTTCTTCCATGAAAAACATTTTTTCTGATAAATTAGGCCCAAAACAAGGGTGTGCATTATACATGGGCACATATATTATACATGGGTAAATATGGAACAGAAAAGATGGGTGAAACTCTTTACACTCTAATATCAACGTGCATATTCTCCATACTGTTCTCCAAATATTTCCTAAGGTGCAGACAAGGAGAGATTGTTGAACAATCAAGAGCTTCTTCAGTTGATAATCATTTCTTTTATTCTCCTGACGTTAATGTGTGATCCAGACCTGATATTGTAAGGAGAAATGAAATGCTTCACTGTACTCTTTCTTAGGGGTCAAAAAATTGTTAAGGGGTTTAAAATAGCTTAAGGAAACAATTTATATTTTAAACGACTGACATTTGATTTAAAATTATATTCGAAATCAACCAAACTCATGTTTTATTCCTTTCCCAGTACAAAGCAACAGACTTTGTTGTCCCAGGCAAGGGTAAAGTGGAGATGATATACACTCCTGATGATGGCGGAGAACCGGTCAAATATGTTGTACATGAATTTTCTGATGGTGGTGGAGTAGCCATGGGGATGTTTAACACAGATGAGGTATTTTACATGTGACATTATAGATAAAACTGGGTTACCAATTGAAAAAAAATGTTATTTAAGTTTCTGAGCTTTATTCTCAGCCTTCATCCTTCTTTAAATGAAAGATACTAGAAGCAGAAATGGCCAAAAGACTTTCAGAAATAAAATATAAACTAAGTTGGGTCCTTTTGTAGTAAGGTTTCTACTATCCTTAGCCACCCTCTTAGAGCCTACTTCCTTGAAACCAAGATTACGAGATATAATCTAAGAAATAATTTATCCCCTGTAATGCCCACCATTTGCACAAACTGTTTTAAGAATACCTTTTTTAATAGAATTGTTTTTAAGTACAATGTAGCTTTGTAAAAGTGTACTTCTTGTATTCGATTTTCGTATTTGTCTCTACGTATATATTTATCTTATTGAGAGATACACCTTAGCTCATTTACGTCCTTTTTTAATGTAACATAACTGTCTTTTGAACAGTAAAGACACTATTATTATTATTATTATTTTGTAATACTCTTTGAAATTTTGCCCTTTTCAATGATATTACATTTGCTTTTGCACTTAATTTGTCTTTGATTTTTTTTTTTAATACATTACATACATACATACGTACATACATACATACGTACATACATACATACGTACATACATACATACATACATACATACATACATACGGGTACATACATTGATTGACCACTCCCTCATGGCTTTTCAGGGCCATTCTTACAATACCACCCACCCATCCCACTCTAGGGGTCTGTCAGAGGACATCATCCACCACACAGTAATGTCGTGTGTGGGAAATTAACGTCTCCTACCCCTAACCCTGCAGGAGACAGGGCCTAGTCGGTTTATTCGTCTTTATCCTAGAAGACTAGAATATCTATCCATTTCTTGATATTATAGAAAGGTAGCAAATTCTCCTCAGTTATTTTAAGACCATGAGTATTGGTCTGGCTGGGGCACAAACCCTCGACTTCCAGCACAACACAGTCCGGCGCTCTAGCCAATTGAGCTAACTAGGGGACAGCTTCAGCGGTGTTCATCTTTTACACCTAGACATCAGTTTGCAGGTTCTCATCACCATTTCTATACATTCCTTTGAAAAATTTTCCAAAGACAATTTTTCCAGCAATCAAGGGCTTTTTGAGTAGGCAATCATTTTGTTTATTATCATGGTCTTAAAGTTTGGTTAAGGATGATGCTGTCTGGAGAATTTAGATGTTGATCACTGCCAGGGGTTAAAAAGTAAATCAAATTCAAGATTTTATGGTCCCATATGTATTCATTTATGAAATGAAGTATTCATTTATGAAATGAATGTTAATAATTAGCATGAGGTTTCAACCAATAGGAGTGGGCAAAGTCTCAACAGTTGGTTATTAATTTTTATCAACAGTCAACTGTCAAGCCAGTTTTGTCATTCTGATTAGAGGATTTATTGAGTTATTTCAAATTTGTTGCTGTCATTAGAAGACAGAATATCTAAGTATAAATCATTCTTTATCCTCAGTCCATCAAGAACTTTGCGCACAGTTCTTTTCAATATGCGCTTGAGAAGGAGTATCCCCTATATATGAGGTAAAAGTATGATAATAAAAAGACTTAAATTTCCTAAAGTTACTTTAAGTTACCATTTGCAATTAATTCCATAATTTTTGCCATATTACTATTTATTCAACATTCAACTTAATACATTAGTATTTTCATTTTTGAATGAATGGAAGTTATCATTGTTAATAATAAATTTTTAGTTATGATAATTATAACTAAAACAAATGTAAGGATGATAAATGATTCTCTATACAGCCTGCACGCACAATGTGTCTTCACAAACTTTTGTTTTGTTTTCTTTTTTCTCTTATAAGTATCCCTTCTTGATTTTGGTTCTTCTTTTTAGCACAAAGAATACAATTCTCAAAAAGTATGATGGTAGATTCAAGGATATTTTCCAAGAAATCTATGAAAAGTAAGTCATATATAACATCCTCCCTTAATTTATCGTGTAAGATGCAGTCAATTACTCCTATTTGGTAGCCACTCTTTCCTCAGTCCAAAAGTGCATTTTGAAAAAAATCTCCATTGAGGGACCCAAGGGTTTAATTCTTAGTTACCATAGATTCTGAATCAAGAGGTTCAAGTCTGGACCAAAGAGCCCATTTTTCCTTTTAACCGCCACCTGAAAAATCCTGGAAATTTGCCTAACTCAAGCAGTAAAGTTTTCAGAATTCACACTCCAAGAAATGCATGTACATGACCATAAGAGAATTGATTTTAAAATCTTGGGAATGAAATTTTTTTCTGAAATGACTGATGACTGTAACAGTCTGTAAGAGATGGCAAATAGAATTTTAAAATGTCAGCTGTAATCATCTCATTTTGTTATTGGTATTCACTGATTCATATATATAATACCTGCTATAAACAATTGCAGTAACCCTTCTGAACAATGCATGATGTATATCGATCAATTTTTGGCCAAGCCAAACTTCCTTTTGCCCAGTTTGATGAGGGCAGCAGCTATAGCTAAAAGGGTATGACTTCCAAATTGAAATCAACTATTTTGAAAATGATGTATCCAGTTCTCTACTGGACCTACATGCATGCATCCTTTCACTTAAATGTGTTGCTTTGTCTACTTTTAATCAGGGACTACAAAAAGAAGTTTGAAGAAAAGAACTTGTGGTATGAGCACAGGTTGATTGACGACATGGTAGCTTATGCACTCAAGTCTGAAGGTGGCTTCATGTGGGCATGTAAAAACTATGATGGAGATGTACAGTCAGATTCTGTTGCTCAAGGTAGGATGTGTGCCTGAAATAAGGACCAAGTTTTATACAGTTTATTTTTATTGACTCTGTACTGGTGCCATGTTGGCCATTAGTCAGACTTAACAGTGCTAGTCGTTCCAGTCAGACAGTCAGCCAGTCAACCAGTCAGTGATAAGTGCAGGCAAAGATTATCTTTGCAGACTTGTTTATTTATTATACTCAGGACTTGTTTATTTACTATACTCATGGTCACTGATTAATACCAGTCGATCTATATCTTGATCGACTGACCGGTTTCTTACCAGGATAAATAAAGTTATTATTATTATTATTATTATTATTATTGTTATTATTATTATTATTCATACCTTTTCTTGTGATTAATCAGATAGTAACTGTTTAAATTAAAGACCTAACTGTGCACATTGCAGGATTTGGTTCACTTGGTATGATGACCAGTGTTCTGGTGTGTCCTGATGGGAAAACAGTCGAAGCAGAAGCTGCCCATGGAACAGTGACAAGACATTACCGTATGCACCAGCAAGGGAAGGAGACTTCTACGAATCCAGTTGGTAAGATTCTTAAACAGTTCTCACCTTGATGTAATACTGCCGCAAATAACAAGGACTTTGAACTGAATTGCATCCGAGTCATGCTGGCTTTGACCCGCTCACTGTCCTGTGATTAGTTTAAAAACGTTTGTCTCTTCCTCGACTTTCTCAAGCAATCAAGTGCGAAAAATTAAACGAATCGCATTTTAGTCAGGAGTGTTTTCCCACCTTTGGGGCAGTTAACTTGAGATTTTCTATGAAATGCCTTTTTTTTAACTTGTAAGAACTGTTTTTTCTACATTTTTTACCACTTAACGCTTTACAACCTCACATCAGTATGCATATTCTCCATACTGTCCTCTATACATTTCCTAAGGTGCTGACAAGGAGAATTTGCTTGTCAATCAAGAGTTTCTGTAGTTAGTGATCATTTCCAATATTCTCGTGACCTTAAGGGTTGATTCAGGGGTAATATTGTACGAAGAAATTGGATACTAGTCATTTTTAGAGTGAAAGCGTTAAGTATAAAATTAGGCTACTTCTCAGTTACTTGTGGTGATTCATCATCTTTTTTTTTTGCTTTTAGCCTCCATCTTTGCATGGACAAGGGGTTTACTTCATCGAGCCCAGCTGGATGGTAAGTGAAGTTTTATACAACCAACTGAAAGCAGAAGCCAATTCTAAGGGTCAGGGGCCAAGGGTTTTGAGGTTGTATGCTATTTCACAGCAGTCAATCATCTGCACATGTGTTGGAATTTCAGTGGTCTTTGAGTGTCTTAAGAGGCAATGTAACATAGTCCTTTCAGACCAGAAGTCTTAATCACTAGAAAGTCAAGTTGTAGAACTTTTTGGAGAAAGCTCAAAACAGGAGGGTAAATCATTAAACCACCTGTTACTGAATGATATTTGTGTGATAATAATAAACTACTATCCAGTGAGGGTAAAAACACATCTAAAAGTCCTAGATTTTTATTTGCTCTTCTGCATGACAATTGTTTTTCCATTTATCCATCTTCCCTAAAACTCTGCGCAGGAAAATGGCATCTGACAGTCTCGGCTAGCCAAAATTGACCTGTTTGCGCATGCCTAACAGTAAACTGCTGTTTTGTATGCTATATGCGATTTTACCGGGTAGCTTTTCATTTATGAGAATTTTTTTTTATTGTACCAGGAAATGACAATCTTGCCAACTTTTGCCACGCTTTGGAGGAGACGTGTATCGCTACAATTGAAGCTGGTCACATGACCAAGGACCTTGCTGGTTGCATAAAGGGATTGGCCAACGTTCAGCGGTCGGACTACCTAAATACTTTTGAATTTCTTGATAAGATAGCTGAAAATCTAGCTGTAAAATTGAAGCAGTCGCCAAGCCATTTGTAACTAGCCAAGCTATTTCAATGGAGGCGAAGTTTTACTCAACCAATCCAAGCAATTTTATAAGAATCAAAGATTTATCAGAATGAAAGATTTTGTTCAGGCAAGGCCAAGAAAAACTGGAAAGATTAGCATGCAAGCCTTAAAGTCTGGTAATATAGCAGCAGAAGATCCTTTTACTTACTAGAATAATCCCCCCCCCCTATTATTTGGAATATTAAAAATTTTTGGTCTTAGTTCAGATAAATTTATTTGATTTTTTAATTTGAATTTGAAATGTCCAAAGGTAACCTCTATCGTTTTCTTAGAGAAAGACACATGGACTTTTTCTTTGTCCTTGTCTCTTTGCAAATGAGTACAGTAAAAACCCGCGTGTAAGAACCTAGTTTTTTTCATGTCTGGCAAAATAGGTTCTTATGTTTTGGGGTATTTACTGACAACTTAGGCAAAACAGGTTCTTAATAGGTTCTTAGCCTCAATATTTCAGATGTGAGGACATGCCAGACTTAATTTTCTATACTACACTGTACAATACACCGTGTACTGAACAATGTACTTAGTTATACAGTTTAGAAGTTTATACCCAGGAGTACATTTTTTTTAACTTGCTTTAACACATGGCTCGGAGCCATAAATACAGTGGAGAAACTGTATTGTGACATGTTTTATGGAAGTGTCAAATGTATAGAGAACATTAATTTTATAGTTACAGACACACTTTGCTTAACAACATTGTTTCATTATCCAGAACGACTCTTCATATAAGAACCATGCAGGTTTTGGTGGGTAAACAGGTTCTTATATTTTTGGGTATTAAAATCCAAAATTTCTGCCAAAAAGGTTCTTAATTACTAGGTTCTTACACGCGGTTTTTTTTTTTTTTTTTTTTCACGCGTTTTACGTCGTCGACCTACAGTAGTTTAGGTAAGAAATCCTTATTTGTCCTCTTGTTAGGTGAAAAAAGTTGATGGCCACAATTTTATTTAAATCAAATGATTTTTTAAGGACTTGAAAAATGGTCCAAAATTATAAGAAATTTTCAATGTTCGAAGTGAAGCTGTGTTAACCAAAATGAATTTCGATCGTCTGGAGTTAAATTCGATTTTAAATTAATTTAACACCAAAACGGTTCTTTTCAATTGCACATACTGTTTTATAATACGTACGTGATGTGAATCCAGGAAGCTGTGATTATTCTTTTTGGCTCAGAAAGTTAAAATGAAATTAAGAAGAACCCGGTAAAAATAATGATTTAGAGCAAAGTGATATTTTACTATTGTTTCTGTTAAGTTCTTGTTGTTGCCCTCGTTAGGTAATTATTTTTCAGTGTAGCTTATTTTTACGCAATTTTAGTGTTTAACATTGAAACCTGAAATGCCGGAACACTGATCGAGGTTAGTCGAACGAAGCGCTTCGACATGAATGGTCTCCTTTTAAGTCTAGCGAGCAAGGGATGGCGAACACGGAGTGGGAGACTAAAAGAACTCAGGATATCGCTCGCGGCCCTCGCGTACTGGCCGAGCATCCTGGAGTAGGAACCTGGGTTGGGAACAGACTAAGACAAATCACAGTTTGAATTTGTGCCATGTCCCGCGAAGCGAGTGATTGTTGCGATCTGTGTATTAGGTTCAATTTTTTTCTTTTTCGCTGTTTGTTTGCATGTTTTGTTTTCAGACCCTTAATACTATATTTTAAAGGAAAGTACTTTGTCCAGTGCACAATAAAGATCGCATTTTTGTCAATTTTTAATGATCCCTTGTCTTGTGCGGTGTGAATGCTTGCTTATCGTTGCGATTGTCCTTACTTTGGGAGATCTTCCCTAGGTTTGCCTCTGTTCATTTCGCATTGTACAGCGGTACACATTTGCTTTCCCTTTGTGTCCACATTGTTTATTATGAGCTGTACTGCTTTACCCTTCAATAAAGACGTTATTCAAAAGAGTGATTCTACATCCAGTAATGATACAGATAATTTAAAGGAAAAGAGTTTGCTCCTTATGACACGAGAAAAAAAGTCACGTGATGCGTGATACAAAAGCGAAGGAAAATAGTAAACCCAATCAATGAGGACGTTTTGGAAACTCTTGCATCGCTCTCCAACTTGCTTTGTTGTTTCTTGTTCACGTTTTTCTCATTGCCATCAGAGGGGACTAACTCGTCCCGTCCCCCTCCCTAGGCGAGAAAGAGGAACGATATATATCCTGTTAAAATATCCTGCCTAGCTTCAATAGACGGCCGCTCTGCGAATCGCTCTCTCTCTCTCTCTCTCTCTCTCTCTCTCTCTCTCTCTCTCTCTCTCTCTCTCTCTGCACTAACCTTTTAAGAGCGCTTCGTCAGTGAAAAACTATGGAATAAATGAAAAATTGGCAGTACAGACTGCAAATGGCTACTGCTGCCGCGTTTACCACAAGAGAAAAAGGATTTAAGATATAATGACTAATTGATACCGGAAAAATAAGTCAGATGGTAACAAATAATCATATTACCAACAATGATGATATTATGACAAAAATATCAGTGATAACGATAATAATAATAATGGTAACAATAGTAATAGTAATGATCAATTATAGAGGTTAGCTCAAGAACCTCACTGTACGTCTATCGGTCCATCCTCTAAGCTCCAAAATAAATTGCCCAATGAGCAACGTACAGTTTACTTCTAAGCTCACAAAGAAAGCATTTGCCATCCAGTTACAGACACATGCTGACCAATGGCTTGTTCCCGGAAATACAGAGTGCGTATCGTCAGCATCACTCCACTGAGACGGCATTACTAAAAGTCAAGAACGATATTCTTATGATGGTGGATACGGGTCATGTGACACTCCTAGTTCTTTTAGACCTCAGCGCCGCCTTTGATACTGTGGACCATGATATTCTTATTCATAGACTTCAGTCACTGCTCGGCCTACGTGGGTCAGGTCTTAGTCAGTGGTTTCAATCATGTGACACTCCTAGTTCTTTTAGACCTCAGCGCCGCCTTTGATACTGTGGATCATGATATTCTTATTCATAGACTTCAGTCACTGCTCGGCCTACATGGGTCAGCTCTCAGTCAGTGGTTTCAATCCTATCCGCTGAGAGGTCGATCGCAACAAGCCACAATGTCATGAATGGTGCTCTATAGCTTTCCAACAAGTTCGGCCTAGAATATATGGAATGCCTCAGGGTTTATGCCTTGGTCCCCTGCTTTTTACCATAAATGCTAGCAAACTTTTCAGCATTACTAAATCTCACCTGCCTTCTGCACACTCGTATGCAGTTGATACTCAATTATACCGGGCACTTCGCCCATTAGAGAGTACATGGGAATTTAACCTAAGGCGCTAGTTGCTATGGAGAAATGTATCCCTGATGTTCGTTCATGAATGATTAATAATAAGTCGATGTTGAACGATGATAAGACTGAGTTTATGGTGATCGGCACAAAGAAGCAGCTGTCTAAAGTGTCTGTTGGCAGTATTAGGGTTGGGGACGTTGATGTACTTCCCATGTACTCGGCAAAAAATCTGGCCCCTGGTTCGACTCGTACATGTATATGGCAACACATAACAAAGACGTGTGGTAGTGCATTCTTCTATCTGTATAATATCCGACATATACAGAAATACCTTACTAGTGACTGTAATGAGAACTTATTCATGCATTTATAACCAGTAGGTTAGACTATTGCAACAGTCTCCTTTATGGAGTTCCCTACCATCACAAGCAAAGACTCCAACATGTCATGAATGCCTGTGCGCGATTGATCTTCTGCGCACTTAAACATTGTCATATTACGCCACTCCTTCAACAACTTTACTGGTTGCCTATCCGCTTACGTGTCGAGTTTAAAATCCTTTTGATCACCTTTAAAGTACTCCAGGGCTCAGCTCCCAAATATCTCAGTGATTTAATTTCTGTTTTACCGCCATCCCGTTATGATTTACGGAAAAATAACAAGGGAATTCTTCTGAGCACACCAAAGCGTTTCACAAGAGTTATTATGTGGTGGGGGAGGGGGGGGGGGAATCGATCCTTCATGGCTTTGGAGCAGTCTTCCCGTAAGCATTAGATCTGCTTGCACCGAAAGGGATGTTAAACAAAAACTTGAGACATTTTTTATTCAGCAAGGCATTTTGTTAGTACAATTAGTTTATATCAAGATTTGATATGGTTTCTTTTTTCTGCAAATTACTTTTCTTATAGCCAATTGTAATAATTTAGTTTTCGTCTTTGATTCCATAGTGATTATAAATAGGGTTCTTATTTTGTATTTATTGTAATGTTTGTAATGCGCATTTGATTATTTTCATAGAAATTGCGTAATATGAATATAAGATATTACTATTATTATTATTATTCTAATTTAAATTTTGTCTATTAATTATGAATGATATTCGTACTTCATTGCAATTCCATTTTTGTGATACTTTACTTTTCATACAAAATTCAAAAAGGCACTCAGTGATGTAGACCATAAGTATCCAAAATCCAAAATCGGCCATAAGCGTCAAATATCCGAAAGGGGCCACTCGTGTCCAAAATCTAACATCGGCCACTGGTGGCCAAAATCCTAACATAGTCCGGATTAGTAACCAAAATCCCAAGTCTGCCACCAGTGGCCAAAATCTTACATCGACCACTAGTACTACACAAAACTCCAACACGGCCACTAGAGGCAAGAATAGAAAAACTGCCAAATGCCAAAAATGCCACCAGCCACCAGAAGCCACTGGTGCCTAAATGGCCACAGGTGGCCGAGATGACAAAACGACCACTAGTGGAAAAATTGCCGAGACAGCTACTAGCGCCAAAATTTCCGAAAGAGCAACTAGTGGCTTAAACACCAAAACGGCCACTGAAGGCCGAAGTTCCAAATCGGCCACTAGATGTCAAAACAGCCACTGGTAGCCAAAATTCACGGCAGCCACTAGTAGCCTTGAAATTGCAAAACGACAACTAGTACCCAAATGCCAAAGCACCTACAAGTGGCTAAAATGCCAAAACGGCCGCTAGTGGCCAAAATGCCAAAACAGCCACTAGTGGCCAAAATGCCAAAATGGCCACTAGTGGCCGAAACGCCAAAATGGCCACTAGTGGCCAAAATGCCAGAACGGCCACTAGTGGCTAAAATGCCAAAACGACCAGTAGTGGCCAAAATGCAACACAGCCACTAGTGGCCGAAATGCCAAAACGGCCGCTAGTGGCCAAAATGCCAAAACGGCCACTAGTGGCCAATCGTAAATCGTTTATTAAAAACCACAACTTGCAGCTATAAGCTGAATTACTTGTGTTATATACGACATGTTTAAATATTCAAATCATAAAAATTCCTAACTATACTAGTATTAATTTTCTATTTACAATTGCTCTTTAATTGCAAAGTGCATTATGAAAGTATTTCTAAACCTCTTTGTTTTCACATTCGGGATTGAAAACATACGCCTAGTCCTAAAATCATATCTCTCACTGTCATTGCGCGCGGGCAGCAGGGCAGCTAGTTTAATGCTGGTCACTTTCTACTATTTGTTTAAACAGACTGCTACAGAATTCGTCACGTCTATGGAAGAGTGTTTTTAAACCCGCATCTTCCAGGGACTTGCTATATGAGACCTCTGGGAATAGGATCCTTAAAACTCTTTTTCTGAACTCTCTCTATTTGGTCGGACAAATAGGCTGGCAAACTAGTATGGAAGGCCTGACATGCATATTCCAGAATGGAACGTATGCACGCACAATAACACGTAATTAGAGACTTACGGTCTACGCCAGCGCGCTTGAGTTGCTTAAGCGAGTAAATTCGTCCAGACGCTTTCATAGTAATACCAGTCTACATGTATGATGCACGATCCTCGCAGTAGAGAGCGCTATTTATGCAATAGCGAAAATCAGACCTGAAAAAAAATCAGGCCTGTACGGGGTTCGAACCACTGACTTCTGCGATACTAATGCAGCGCTTTACCAATTGATTACGAATCAACTTAACGGCCTGCTCCCAGTTGGCTTGTTAGCTCAATTGGTAGAGCGCTGCACTAGTATCGCAGAGGTCAGTGGTTCGAATCCCGTACAGGCCTGATTTTTTTTTCAGGTCTGATATTCGCTATTGCATAAATAGCGCTCTCCACTGCGAGGATCGTGCATCATACGTATCTAATACCGCAGTTCAAAATATATGAACTTCATATATTCATTGTATCTGATTTATCATCACGGGTTTATTACGAATCAACTTAACGGCCTGCTCCCAGTTGGCTTGTTAGCTCAATTGGTAGAGCGCTGCACTAGTATCGCAGAGGTCAGTGGTTCGAGTTCCGTACAGGCCTGATTTTTTTCCGGTCTGATTTTCGCTATTGCATAAATAGCGCTCTCTACTGCGAGGATCGTGCATCATACGAATCTAATACCGCAGTTCAAAATATATGAACTTTCATATTTTCATTGCATCTGATTATCTACATGATCGTTCCATTTAAGGTGATTCCTTACAGTGACGCCTAATATCTTCGCTGATTTCACAATTTCAAAAGCATTACCATTAGCCTCAAGAGAAATAGTGTCCAAGTTATTTTTCTTTCGAAAGTCTATTCTGAGTTCCTTGCACTTAAGTGAGTTCAGTTTGAATCTATTGTCGTTAGATCATCGAAGGACATCATGTATTGTATCTTGGAGCACTGAAGCACCAAACTTGGGGACAATTTCCGAGACAGTGGTGTCGTCAGCGAATTTCCACATGGAAGAGAGGGTGTTGCTCGTTGTGAGGTCGTTGGTCATAACCAAAAAGAGCCATGGGCCAATCCGGGTTCCCTGTGGATTTCCAGCCGGGACTGGTTTGAAATCAGAGAAGCAATCAGATTTAATAATAATAATAATAATAATAATAATAATAATAATAATAATAATAATGATAATAATAATAATCCATTTATATAGCGCCTTTTCTACAAGATTCAAAGGCGCTGTTTACAAAAATTTGATAAAGCTAGAAAGTAAAAATCACAAGAAATTGACATTAAAATTGGGCGCTAACTACACAATAGATAAATGAACACGATAGATAGGAACTATTTATCGATTCATGAACATCACTATTCATAAGCTCGAATAAAAAGAAATGTCAGGTTAAGTTTGCGTTTAAAATCGTCAATTGAGTTTGCAGATTTAATATCCTCAGGTAAGTTATTCCAAAGTTCCGGAGCAGCAACAGAAAAAGCTCGTTTACCATATGAATTGAGATAAAAAAAGGGTTTAACTAGTATATTTTCATTAGAGGTTCTAATATTGCGGTTGGGTGTAAACAATTGAAGGAGTTCCTGTATATAGATTGGAGCGCGATCATGTAGCACTTTGTAGGTAATTAACAAAATTTTAAATTCAATGCGAAGGGAAACAGGGAGCCAGTAAAGATCTCTCAGGACTGGAGTAATATAGCAAAATCTTTGACACTGGTTGACAAGGCGAGCGGCATGTTGAAGTTGAACATGTTGAAGTTTTCGAATAAGATAGGATGGTAGGCCGAACAATAAAGAATTACAATAATCAAGTTAATAACTGACTACGAAGGCATGAATAATATCTTTGCTGCATCATAAGTAAGATATTTGCGTATGAAGCCAAAGTTACGAAGATGCAAGAAGGACGATTTACAGACTGCATCGACATGAGGTACCATACAAAGGGACTGATCAAAGATAACACCAATATTTCGTGCACTGGGGGAGCAGGATACGGTCTCATTTTATATATCAAGAGAAGACAATGACAGCCGAGGACGATGAGAAGAGGAGAGAACTTGAGACTTATCTTTATTTAATTTCAGCTTGTTGGAAAGCATCCATGCATCCGTGTCCCGGACACAGCTTACCAATTTGGTTTTCAGCTTCGGCACACGTTGATATCTGCTTCGTAAAAAGTTCGGCACCCAGTTGACAACGGTGGGTTTTACTCTTATAATTTGGATATATCAACAAAGTTGAAATGGTAAATTGGCCACCGTAACGATTACAAAAGCTGACGTTTCGAGCGTTAGCCCTTCGTCAGAGCGAATAGAGGAATTGTGGGTTGTGTGTGTTTTTAAAGGCAGAAAATGGAGCTACGTTATTGGTGGGAACATGGCAACGAGAAAAACATGAATAAATTAGTAGAATGAAAAGCTTTCGTTGATCCCTGTGGGATTTAGACTGCCGGTTTGAAAGATGAGCTTTTGTTCCAGATTATTACGGCTTTCCGTGCTACCTAAGTGCAAGGAAAGACCGCAGATTGCCATATGTTGCTTAGAATGATTGGGTAAATTAAAATGTCTAGCGACTGGTTTCGATGTGTCCTTGTCATTCCTTCCCACGTCTCGAAGGTGTTCTCGGAATCGGTCACTTAGTCCTCTGCCTGTTTCGCCGATGTATTTCTTTTTGCAATAAGTGCAAGTTATGCAATAGATTACATTGGCGGAGGTGCACGTGAAGTAATCGGTGATCTTAATGGATCGTTTAGGTCCCGATATTTTATCAGTGTTGAGAATGAAAGGAGACGTTTTGTATCGTGCACGAGCGCATTTAAAAGTGCCTGGTTGGTCATTAGTCTGAAAAGAACTTCTGACCAAAAAATTGCCTATGTTTTTGTCGCGTTTGAATGAAATGAGCGGAGGCTGCGAAAAGATAGTGCTTGTCTCTGGATCGTTTTGAAGTAAGATCGTTTTACTCTTAGGCTATAGAGCTTGGCGATCAGTAAATTGTGGTCTACAACATCAAAGGCTTGTTGTAGTCCAAGAGTGCTGCTCTAACATGGCTACTAGTCCCGTCAGTGGCTTCAAACCAGTGATGCAGCGTGGAGATGAGTGCAAAGGTAGTGCTTGAATCTGGAATAAAATCAAACTGGTTAGGGTCCATACACCCGAGCATCAAGGTTTTGAGAGTTCGGTCGATGACAAATCCCTCCGCGACTTTGGACAATGTAGATGTTAAAGATATGGGTCTCAGGTCTTTGTTAAAGTCTTTAATAGACACACCCTTGGGAACAGGTGGAACATCCGCTAGTTTCCATATACGTGGAACTTTGGATTCTCGGATTAAACACCTCGGTTAAAGCTGGAGCTAGTATATCAGAAAACTCTTTGCCAGTTTGGCAGGTTGTCAGGTCCCCCTGCTCTAGACGCACTAATCTTGCTTAGGCGTGCTGCAACAGAATCGACTGTCACTTGAATAGGCTCGTCATCTTCGCATAAGACCATGACGTCATCGGATAGTGGATTGTACTCTTGCATAACACCAACAAAAGCCTCGTTGATTTTATAAGCAAGGTCTTAGTCAGTGCAGTCCGTGCGTATTTTTAAAATGGACCTTATGTCTTTCCGTGCACTATAACCATTTCCACAGAGCTGTTTAACTTCACGCCACCAATCGCGGGGGCGCGTTTCCTTTAAGTCATGCACCTTGCTGTCATAATAAATCGCCCTACACCTTTTCCTTTCACGATTTACTCTCTTCCTAAGCAATTTGAATAGGAACGTTCCACCGGATGAGGCTTGCAGTCTTCTCTGAACAAGCCATTTTAGATCAGCATTTAGCCAGAGTCTGTCTGTTTGGTGAACTTTTACTGATCGCACAGGCATAATCGTGTCAAGACCATAATTGATGATCTGCGTAACAGCAGCCAGCTTATCATCGCATGACTCATTTTGACTCAGTGCAGTGTCCCATGGGAACTCCGGCAGATAACGACGAAGACTAACCACGCTTCTAGGTCTTCTGTCGCGCGTTTTGATGATCTTACTCTGGGCTTGGGATTTTTTGCGAACGTTGGGCAGGACCGTGATAGATAGGTGATCAGAGAGACCAAAGGCAGGACCACTTATTGGAGGCTTGTAGTATTCCTTCAAGTTGGTGTATATCTGATCCAGAGTGTTTCTACCCCGTGTCGGGATCTTAATGATTGGTTCGAGCAAGTAACATTTAGCTGACGCTTTGAAGTCGAATTTGTTGAAATCGCCAGCTATCAAAATCCCACTGTTTGAGAATTGGGCTTCCATTTTATTCAGGGTGACGTTAAGTACTCGTTCAACCCAGCATCGCTGGTGTCAGGATGCTGATCTGGATGGTATATAACTGCTATAATTAGGTTAGAAAAGCCATGGGGCAAACGTTTAGGCCTCAAGAAGGCCCATAAAACTGCTTGATCGTTGCTATGAAAATCCTGCAATATCTTACACTGAATCGAGTCTTTAACATATGAACAGACGCCGCCATGTTCTTGATTTTTGCGGTCTCGTCTGTACAATTGGAATCCTTCGATGTTTATTGGATCATCGGGGATCGATTCCTTTAGCCACGTTTCAGTGAAGAATGCAATATCGATATTTTTTTGTTGAATAGTATAAGCTATCTCATCGACTATAGGCGAAGGAGACATTGGATTGCTCAGTAGGAGTGATGGAACAAAACACTCAGACGTTCCTCAGGACGCACTGCTGTCTTCGTTACAACTGGAACCAGAGTTGCGAAGTTGAATATTTAATAATTTCTTTGGGCTAACTCCCATTTTCTTCTGTTTATCTCTTGCTGAAAACGAGTAGCAAACAGTTCTTGGTAGAATTATAGAGATGTTGTTTATCACGTTGGTCTTGCGCCATCCTCGCTTACCTCTCATCACGAGTTTCAGTATTCCAGCCAACTTACAAGCTCGCCATTGTTCCGGTTCAAGTGGTTACGAATTCTGAGAATACCAACTTCGAAAATTTCTTATTGACATAAGAGAGTATTGCGAATAACGAAGCATCTTCGAAACTTCCAATGCACTAGCTGTGGTTGAAAATATCACAAAATCCCTTGATAAAAAGGATAAAAATGCAACATTTGAGCAAATAAAAAGGCAGCCACACGGCGCTCGCATACCTTGGTGGCCAAAATGCTAAAACAGAATGCTAAAACAGCAACTAGTGGCTGAAATGCCAAAACGGCCACTAGTGGCTGAAAAGCTAAAACGGCCACTGGTTTTCAAAATGCCAAAACGGCCACTAGTGGCCAAAATGCCAAGACGGCTACTGGTAGTTGAAGGGCTAAAACGGCCACTAGTGGCCAAAATGCTAGAACGGTCACTAGTTGCCAAAACGCTAAAAAAGGCCACTAGTGGCCAAAATGCCGAAACGGCTACTAGCTAGTGGCCAAAATGCCAAGACGGCCACTGGTAGCTGAGGTGCTAAAACGGCCACTAGTGGCCAAAATGCTAGAACGGTCACTAGTGGCTAAAATGCTAAAACGGCCACTCATATCCCCTAGAGGCCAAAATGCCAAAACGGCCACTGGTGGCTGAAATGCTAAAACGGCCACTAATGGTCAAAATGCTAAAACGGCTGCTTGTGGCCAAAATGGCATAATTAAACACTTTCTTCAAAGTTTTCACGATGTACAGATCGAGCTTATTTAGGTATTTCTCCGAGGAAAAGTCTTGTTTTCAATGGCAGTATATCGTCTTCTTTAGTACGCCGAAACAAAAATATCTAGCGTCGGGAAACAGTGCGATAACACGCTACTTCCGAGTAACATTGGAAGCGATTCGAAGAAATCGTCGTCAAGTGTTGAACTACTCGGAGGATTTTCCGAAACAAACAAAAGCCAAAAGTAAAGAATGTCGGGTAAAACTCGGTAGACTTTTTTTGGGGGGCTAAGAGGTGGTTCGTATTCTGTTTTTACATTTACTCACTCAATAGGACAATATTATGGCTCCGCCTTCATAGGAGGCAGTAACCATTAAAACTGTCAAAGTGACCCGAATAAGAGGAGGCCTGGAATCGTGGCGCGTTTCAAGTTTACCAGACTTCAGTGGTCTTTCTAATACGCGGCGTTTGCTTTTGGGGGACTAGGGCGAGAGTAGTTTAAGTCCCTTTTGAGTTTCTCTCCCTCTTTAATTAATCCACGTGTGTACCAATTTGACGTTGAACTGAGAAAACGTAACTTTCCAATGCCAGAACGAAGCCTGATCAATCTAAATTAGATATTCGACCACGTGACCATGACTTAAATGCAAATTTAGCGAAAAAAAAAACCATTTAATTCCTCATCAACAACATGGCTGTCAAAAATGATAGCGGGAAGATACGAGCTGGGGAGATATCTTCCTACCACTTTTACTTACAAAGCGAAGAGGACGATTTTGGTGGATTTTTACCAGTCGAAACCAGTGTTGATGAATTATACCCTCCCGTATGTCAGAGCTGTAACAGGGATGAGTGTTGCGTGTTCGGATATTTGATAATATTATTTCTTTTCAGCGGAGCAGCTGCAGGAGTTGGATTGTTTGTATTCGTTTGGGAATTTTCACAGAATACGAAGGAGCGGAATTTCTTGGAATTATTAGCACCCACACTTGGCCTTGTTTTGGCGGTTTTCGCCGGTGCGATGTGGGTTTTAGCCGCGATCGCCTGTGTTGGCACGATCAAACAAAGCACTAAAGTTCTTCACATAATAACAATAGTTTTTAAAGTTCTTTTGTTACTCGAGATAGCCCTGTCTTCAGTGGCGTTTTATTATCAAGTTCAAGTCAAAGCAGAGACGAGTAGATGGGCTGAGTGGATGTCGTTTATTCGCCATTATCACGAAGATCCTAATCTACGAACCACGATGGATTCAATTCAAGCACGACTGGGATGTTGTGGTTTCAATAGCTACAGAGATTGGGATGAAAACGTTTTGTTTTCATGCTCTTCAACACGTCTGAAAACCTGCCCTCTTCCTGTGTCGTGCTGTAACGATACCGTGGAAAATATCAAATGCGGGTACGAAATGCAACATAACTCTAATGGCGAAATCATCAAAAAACAGCTGCAGAAGTCAGTTTACACGAAAGGTTGTCTGATGAATATTCAAAACTGGTACAAATACAATCTGGTCCTTATTTCAATAAGCGCTGTTTTAGTGGCAGTAGTTCAAGTAGTTCTTATTTTCGCAATTAGCCGCCTCGTTCGTCGAATTAAAGATGAGAACATAGAATATTCTGAGCCGACAAGTGAGGAACAACTTATTTCTCTACGCGGAGAACACGTACAGGAAAGCATCATGATTATAGTACGTGATGAAAAGGTTACAGCTGATAGAATTCATAGCCTGAAGGCTGTCTTGAGGACCATTGTTCGCTGGAGTACAAACGATTCTACAAGAGAAGAAAACATTTAAACACAATTGGTTACGGTTGATGAATTTTGAAATAACAAGTGATAAATTGATTTTCACAGGTCAATGTAATTAAGTTTAAGAAAACAAAGTCTGAAAAAAATTCAGGCGGAGAGGTTCGGACCCACACCTTCCAGGTACTAGTGGGGCGCTACTACCAAACCGAGCCATGAAACAGGCTAAGGTTAGGAGCGAGAAAATTTTAAGCGGTCATTCGCTCTATTAAGATGAATAAAAGGGGCGAGTTTGGGTGCTGCGTCGGTGAGGGTGTTACGAGATAATCCGGTTTAATAAACTGGGTGATAAGGTAAATTGGCCACCGTAAAGAGTTTATAAAGCTGACGTCTCGAGCTTTAGCCCTCCGTCCGAGCGAATCTTTGCCGCAATAAATTAACTGCCTCGCTCCCAAGTCCTCATAACTCAGTTGTCAGTGGCGCTTAACTGGCACTGAGTGGAACAGATTCAATTTACATCAAAACTTGAAATTCTCTATTTTCTTTTGGCAAATGCCCTAATCGCAATAAACTTGTGAGAATCAGTTTGTCACCAACATTCGGCCTCATGGTTCAGTTTGGTTGTAGCGTTCAACTAGTATCTGGAGGGCGCGGGTCCGAACCTATTCGAAGTCTGAATTTTTTTGTCATTTGCTATCTCATTCATCTCCATGCATTTATTAAATTATCTATAGTATCTTAAAAATTGATCCTAAAACTTACATGCTGGTCTTTCGTAAAGCAGTCTTTATCTTTATTCATTCGATTCCTAACCATCAATATTCCCTTCGGGCTTCTTCCTGCCTTTTTTTCAAAGTCTGTCTTCCTTCAACAAAAATTTCATCCAAGTTTGTTTAAAATCAAAATATGAGGAATAATTACCTCCAATTAAGCATGACGAACAATCCAAGATTACTTTGGTTTTGAAAATTTGCGCTACAGCTTTTATCGGTTACCAGTCAGATTCAACGCTAAAGGCATTCACGCGAGCGCTCTTCCGCGCTTCAGGTAGTGGGCGTTGTTTATTCTTCTTCTTCTTTTTCTTTTCGTTCTGGTTGGTTGTCAGATATTTGCCTTTGTTGAAATTAGTGAATGTCATTACTTTGGTTTAGGTTTAACGAAACTTGATCGAAAGGCGCTCTTATATGGTAGAGATTGACCAGCTGCTGCAGGGGTAACAATCGTTCATCTGACCGATCGTTCAATCAAGGTGACCCTTTCCGTTCCATAACCTGTGCGTAAGTCATTTTTAGAGTCAAGTAAGAATCTGATTTTTAGGGTGGTTCGTGCAGAACTACCCTCGCTCGGAAGATCTAATCACTCATTTGACTGCAACAAGTGTAACTAGTATAAATAATAAACACCAGCCATTTTACAATGCAATTCCCGAGATTTGATTGGTTTACAAGCCATGTTATCCGAGCTTATAACCCATACTTTCTTTCTAGCACTGACTGACACAATCCTTTCCTTTTAGCCGGCAAAAACTGACAGGGTACAGCTATCTATCATCTCACATACGCCCGACGCGCTGTAATGGAATAATTGTTGATTATTTCAAGTGAGCTCCCAAGTTAACGCCGTCAAGGATCTTGCAGACTAAGGGCGTTTTCGTTAAGACAGTCATGTTCTTGTTTTTCACTTTCCAGACACTTTCAAGTTCGTGATGATAGTCTTCCTCTGTTAGCCCTTTCTTGGGCCCCAACCTCCCGAAGCCCTTAACCGTTTGTACACCAGATGGCTGGAAAACGCACTCTTATGAAATCTGCGTATAATCCACTCATTCACAGTTGTTAATTTATTCTCAATAGTCTTAAGCTAATAATTTATCTTTTTCACAGGATCTTTATCATGCTTTATCTAATTTCGAACGAAACATTTAGTTACTATCAAAAATAATCTACATGATAACCACCTAAACGCTGTCAAATGCAGTCGAAAACCCGTCACAAGAAATACTATAAATTGAAAATACTGGACATGACTAGATTGTGTGATATTTAAAGTCAAAGTTGAATAAATTCAAATGAGACCGAAAGCTCTTATAGAGTGATTTTCAATAGTAAGTGTCGTTGGTAATCCTGGACCGCATTGGTTTTGCTTCATTTCGCTCTGACTGGTCCAGAAAACTCGCGCCACTCTTTCAACCAATCAGATGCAAAACTGAAACCAATCACGACTTGGTCGCGTGCGTTTTCCCACGCTTTCGGCAGTTTGCTTCTATGTTTTCACTTTGAGTTTTTACGCCATGGTATTTTTCTTTCTTCTCATTGGTCATTGTAATTACATTAGTTTTGGTTTTACGACAGTTAATCAATAAGCGCTCTAAAATAAGTAATCTCTTATGTTTCAGTAATTGAAATTCCCTTTTATCACTTGCATCCTCAAGAGTTGTCAAACTAAACCTTCACAATAGCTTAGATCTAACAATAAAAAGCGAATACTACCCAACACGACAAAGTATACAACTTCACCCCTTTCACCACCAAGATCTGAGCGTCATTACTCCGATATGACTACTACAAATTTTTCTACATTTTGGTTCTAAGAATTGGTTGCATAATCAAAGTAATAGCTAGAATTGATTATTGCCGTATTCTCATAGCCAACCCATTCTAACTATATATTAAGATTTAAGGAGGAGGCAAGATCTTGGTCACGGGTGAGAGTCGAAGTTTTTTTTTTTAAAAAAAAGCGTGACACTAAGAGCCTAGCCATTATTCATCACCTGGGCAGGGGGGGGGGGGGAAGGGAGAGGGAGGAGGGGGTCATCGCATGGGTTGGAAAATGAATAATTCTTGGCAGAGTCAACACAAAATTTACCTGATCCTCCTATGAGGCTCTGCAATATTCTAATGATACCCTACCCCCCCCCCCTCCTTACTGGCAGTAAATTTTCTATATCTCCCCTTGATACTCTGTTGGCGATGACTGATCCACCCTCCCTTCCCCCCAAAATCCTAATTCCCCCAAGCGATTGATAATGACTGGTCTCTAACATGACAAAACCTTCCTAAACTTCAATAAGCCATTTGCAAAAAGGTGAAGTCTTTGCCATAAAGCAAGGCTAAGTACGAGGCCATCAATAGAAAAACGATTTTACCACCATCCAGCAGACGGACTAACTTTGACAGGAAAGGTGTTTGCTCCTAGATTTGCTTTCAAAATGATTCAAGATTGTTTTAAAATTGAAAATTGCTTGTTATGAAATTTGATGATTATTAAAAATATTTTTTCTTCTAAGTACTCTCCACTTGAGTTTTCTTTCCATAAGTCAGCTCTGCACCACCACTCAATAACAGGTCAATACCCGTTGAGAACGTTGCCTCAGCAGCCAGGTATAAACAGGCTTGACCAGATTCCTCAAGAGTTCCCATACGACCCATCAACTGTAAAGAAGAAGCAGTGCAAAGCAGTTTATGTATGAAGCCCTTATCACCCAGAAGTAGATTCTGTGAATTGTTTAAAAATTAATATGTGGAAAAGGTTGTCTGAAACACACAAACATTTGGATCATTTTGTATGTAAATATTCTAGACCGTATTTACATTTTTCTACCGTATATCTAAGCTTCAATCACTTTTTTCTTATCTTATGTGTTATAGATAATGATACTGATAATTTTGCATGGACGATTGTTTAATTTTCACCTTTTGTTATCAGTTTTTGTAAAATTTTAATATTGCTTAGAGGGCCATGAGTTTATTAGCCAAGGGTATCAAGTCCCACCCTCCTAAAATAAAGTCTTAAATCATTCTATAATTATACATTTGTATAATTTCAGAGCTGAGCAAAGAGTTTCCAGCAATCTGATTGGTCGAGTGGCTCCTTAAATGACGCTATATAAACCACTCCACGCGGTTTATATAAAATGTTAAAATAAAATGTTAATAAATGTTACTAAAACGTTTTGATTTTAGAAATTTCTCTGTTGTTCAGCTCTGAAATTATACTAAAACAATTATTTACCTTGGGTTCGGTGAATATTGTCAAATAATCCCTACGACTTCGTCCTGGGGATTATTCGACGATATTCACCTCGCCTTCAGCGAATAAGTGTTAATTATAAGACCACAACACAAAGATGCAGCCAAGACTCAAAACCCCGCTTTGCATTCCCATCTTGAAATCTCAAGAGAGTGAGTGGAATCCTACAAAATTAATAAACTCCATATGGATATAACAGTTTTAAGCAAGGGAGATTCATATTGCCAAGTTCAACATAGCAAAGCTAAATTGTTCAAGAAACCAAGAAAAGAAAGCTGTTAGTAGGTTTAAAATTACCTGTGCTTCATCGCCATCTTTTTTACTTTTTTCGAAGTTTCCTGAACTCCTAGCTAACTGGTCCCACAATGGCGTCCATACATTTCCTGGTGAGAGACTGAATATAAACAGAAACATATCATGTCCTCTTCAGATTCATTTTCTCATGGTTTCTGGTGCTCTAGTTAAAATAATTTCTTCTTCATCAGAGTCAGATTGTACCTCCAATATTTCCACAATTTCAATACCAATTGAAAGAACAAATTCTACTTCCAGTAAAGTATTAAATGCAATAGCATGTTTTAGGATTTCAGAGAGGTAAGACTTCCACTCAGCATAAACAATGGTTCAGAATGTTTCCTGTTGACCTAAACTCCATGTTTTGCCACAGTGACATCCACAGCTCTGGTCATTGATTAGCAATGCTTAGTATAAAAGCACATTATTTTTTGGCGAGTGCAAGTGTTATCTTATCTTGTTTAAAAGGTTTCATTACCTGTTGACTCGCACTCCATGTTTTGCCTCATCAACTGCTAGAGCTCTGGTCATTGACGTAATGGCACCCTGGGAACAATGTATGCAAAAAATTTTAGACCTCTGTATATTTTATCTGTTAGTGTATGGTGTAATGGTCTCTGTGTGCATTTGAAATAGAGCGAACTCCTTAACAGATTTAAAGCATGATTAAAAAAAACTGAAGAAAGTACAAAGTCAACATAAGCCTGGAAATGTCTTTGCTGCTGCAACACCAAATTGCCTATTGAACTTTTTTCATTTTATCATAAGGTGTTTTTCACTAACTGTTTTTGAATGAATGAATGAATGAATTCCTTAAGATATTGCACCCTTTCTATACAATATTCAAAGGCGCAGTAACCCCCATCAATTTGATAGACACAACACAAAGATAGACCACAACACCAGGCACTACGTGCTTTACTCTTTTCGAACAGTGTGTGGGTTCTTTAACGTCTCACAAATTTTTTTCACATACAAGGGCTTGTGAGACGCGACCTCCATTTATCGTCCCTATCCGAGAAGACTAGAAAGTCTAACCATCTGCAGATATTACTACAAAGGCAGCACTTTCTTTTCAGTTATTTAAAGACCCTGAGTGTTGGTCCGGCCGGATTTGAACTCACGACCTCCTGCACAACAGTCCGACGCTCTACCAATTGAGCTAACCGGGAAAAAGAAACAGTTCAACTTGTTTATTTAAACCCTTCAATAGCTTGAAGTGATTAACATGTAACTATTCCCTATTATAATGATTGATCCATACATTATGCAACAAAACAGGTAACAAAAATACCCAAAATAATCAGGTAGAAGCAGGGCTCGACACTAACTTTTCAACATACTAGCCAAGTGGCTGGTAACATCTTAGATGCTATGACAATGTAAGTTTGTTTACTAGCCAAACCAGCTAGTGGAAACCAAAAACCACTAGACAAAACTGAATTTCTACTAGTCTGTGGCTAGTGGGCTATCGTTAGTGTCGAGCTCTGTAGAATTTGTTATCTTGATATAACATCAAATGCTCGAAACTAATTGACAAGGAAGTGTGTGGCAGCTGAAGGCAAAAATTAACAATCGGTTCTCGGGAGCTATATAGGGTTAAGTGTTTAGACTAATTGTAAGACACTACTTATTACAACTTGAGTCATTCTGTAATGAATGCAATGGTAACATTTCTCATTGGTTACCTGAACCACACCTTTTATTCTTGACCAATGGTTTCCAAAACATAATTAAATGTCACTAAATCTAACTACCGGTGATAAATGACATCAAATGCAATAAACCCAGTGAAATGAAAGCTTAAAACATACCCGATGGTTTGGATCTCATAGGGACACAAGATGCAGTCTTACAAACATACAACAACAAACTACTTAACATTAATGAAACTTTTTGTGCAAAAACTAAAATATATATTGACGTAATGGTAGTGAACACTACTATGTGGATGGACTGCTGGCTCTTAAAATTAGTTGTAACACATTCTCTCTTGATGCAGACTTCACCTAATAATATATGCAAAACACTTTTCCATGTCAAGGATACACATATCATGTAGTTCTTTCCTAAAATAATGTTTACCTTGCTTGCCACATATGCCACAGCTCCAGGCTGACCAATCTGTGCAACTAGACTGGAGACGTTAATGATGTTCCCTTTTGTTTTCCGCAGATGAGGCAAAGCAAACTAAAATGGCAAAATCCAACTCATATTTACAAAGTAGACACAAGCCAAAATTGAAAACACTGCAGCCATAGTTTACTTGGTCCAGTCACCTGGAGCCTCCAAAGAACCAATGTAAACAATGGGGTGCTGCGTCGATGGAGGGTATTGCATGATAACTTGGTTTTATTAACTGAGTTGATAACTGAATGTATATTGGTTACTGTAGAGAGTTTCTAAAGCCAACGTTTCAAGCTTTAGCCCTTCATAAAAGCATACTACGAAGAGCTAATGCTTGAAATGTCAGCTTCTGGTGGCCATTTTACATCAACAATGCATATGCTACAGATAACCATAAAGCAAATTCTAAGTGACATATATTAGGATTAACTGTTCTGTTCCATCTTGAAGACTTACTTAAGGAGATAAACAAGGAAGCTATGAATGGCAAAGGTGCTAATGCTTTGAAGCCTACACATACAACCTTTATCCCTGGCCCTGTCCTACCCCTAATTAACACATAGTACCTCGTGTTTCTCGTTTAATACTTACCTTGCAAAATATAAAATAATTCACAAGGTTAAGATTCAGTAGATTTCTAAACTCATCAATTGTTGTGTTGTCCACTGTTTTTCCTTCAGGTGGATCTATAAAAAAGATGAAATCATTTAAAATGACGATTAAATATGACCTATTGAATTGCGGTAACTTAAATGAACCATGAAAAAACTAAGAGGTAATTAATTACTGTTACTCTGGATTTTTCTTCATTATTTAATTTTAAGGAACCAGTGCTAAGGAAGATTTCTTTGAGGTTATTGTGATAATACCTCAGTCTCATTATCTGCTTCAATCATACCCTACATTCTATTTTTTTGATTAACTAAATCAGACATCACAGTTTTACGAACTTACGCCATCCAGCATTGTTGATGAGGCAATCAATACAGCCATACTTTTCCACAGTCTTATCTACCAAATTCTAAAAAATAAAATACAAATTCAGTGCAGCCTAAAACCTGTGGGACCAGATAGTCCTAAAATGAACTCAAAAGACTTGAAAACATCCAGGGTGCTTCTCACTAACAGAACAAGAACTCTGAGCCTACATACATCACATTGGGTACTTTTTAACTCCCAAGAACCAATTCCTGGATTTTTTCATTCTGAATCATTAAAAATTTTGATTCCAAATTCTTTCATAGGGGCAAAAGTCATTACAGTAAGAGGTTATAAGAGACATGCTCTAACCCAAGGCTGTGGTCTAGCAGTGCCCAGTGGCCGCTGGCACCTTACTTCTGCTCTTAAGTGACTCAGGAATCTCAATTTTTTTCATACAAAGCATATGTTGGGTACCCTGGATTTCACAGTTTCAGAACGCTGGGCTCCCTTCAATTTTTCTTAGAGTACAGTACAGCCTAGCAAACCATTACACCTTCACATCATGCAGTATCAGGGTTCTCATTACGTGCTGGCAGCCGGCTAAAAAACAAGCTACTTTAAATTTAGAGCCGCCTACTTTTCGGTGATAAGCTTGCCTCCTTATTTTGTATCTACACATAGATTTCAAAGTTAAAAGTAATACTTGAAAGCCGTCTTCAGCAGCAAAACGTATTACACAATGCCAATGCGTGCCTCCTACCTTCTGCAAAATTCCGCTGACCGGTGTTTGTTGTCAACAAGTGCGGTGTGGTGTTCAGCGTGTTAGAAGAAGGCAGGAATTCTTATTATGTAATTAATTATAGAGTACCCATGAGTAAAAGAAAACCCACTACAAGCCAGCCTGGAATAGATCGATATTTCTGTAAATCACGAAGAATGGAAAGCCAAGTAGATGAAGGTGAGAAAACAGCCAGTGATAGTGATCGGCAAACGCCAGCGATTCCCATGACGAGCAATTTAGCAACACGTGTTGATGAAAATGGGAAAACAGCCGGTGATGTGGGCGATCGGCAAACACCAGCGATTCCCACGACGAGTGATTCAGTGGCACGTGTTGATGAAAGTGAGAAAACTGCCAATAACAGCGATCGACAAACACCAGCGATTCACACTACGAGTAATTCAGCAGCATGTGTTGATGAAGGAGACAAAACAGCCGAAAGCACAAACATCCATCCTCTGTTGTCACAGGTACAGTGTGAAGCGTTGATAAAAGAGTTTTTCACTCAAGGTAAGCTTCACAACTACTATACCTGTTTCAACAAATGTTCAAAACTCACTGAGCAGGAATTGCAAAGAATCAAGCCTAAGAAGTTTAACCATGACTGGGTGGAAAAAATCGACAACTGGTGGCTTTGCTATGTGGAGGGGGAAGGAATGTTTTGTATCATTTGTAAAAAACATGGAGTTACAAATCCCCAGAACAAAACTGACAAGTTTTCTGGAGTAGCGTCTGACCGATTCAAGTCAGATGCTATTGAAACGAACAGGAAGTCAGGGCGTCATAAGAGTGCTTTAGAAGCAGAGATGATCTCAAGAATGTTTGTTTTCCATAAAGAGTTTGTTGAGAAAAAAGAAACCGAAATATCAGTCTTAGAGAAAGCCTTTTCAACAGCTTATTTTGTAATGAAAGAGTGCTTGCCAAACAGAAAATTCTTCCCACTTATTAATTTTATAACAAATGTGATAGGGGTGGCTGAAATGAAATACTTTCAACATAGATCTGAAGGGTCTTTGACTGAAATCTTCTTGACAATTGGAAATGTTGTAAAAGAACTTACTTTGAAGAAGGTTAGAGCAGCAAGCTGTTTTGGAGTAATGACTGATGAGATGACAGATGTTAGTTTCACCTCTCAGTTAATAACTTTTGTCCAGTATTTCTGCACTCAAAGTGAAACAGTCGAGACAAGTTTTCTTTCTGCCCAGAATGTGCTAAAAGAACATGATGCAGCTACTGCACAGGCAATCTACGACTTGCTCAAAGAGGAGCTTCTCTCATCACAGTTAGGCATAAAAAATTTTGATGGGGCTGGCAACAGATGGCGCATCAGTCATGGTGGGCACAAGAGAGATTGTAACTAATCTTCTAAACTAAAGCGAGATAATCCATGCATCATTGCTATACACTGTGTATGCCACAGGCCAGCTCTTGCATGTACTGATTCTAATGAAGACACCAAATACATTCAAGATGTATCTGGGTTACTAAGACAAACGTGGAAGCATTTTGTGAACTCATTCAAGCGAATGGCATGATTGATGAAAGTACTACCAAATGTGAATGAAGTGAGAGTGAGCTCAACCAAAGGCAAGAAGGTGTTGGCCAAAAAACTGAAAAAAGCTTGCAAAACTAGATGGCTAAGCTTTGACATATCAGTTGAAGCTATGAAGCAACAGTACTGTGGTGTAATACAAACACTGCAAGAGTTAGATAGCATACACAATGATGCCACAGCAGCTGGCCTTTTAAAGAAGATGAAGAAAGCAAAGTTTATTGGAGCATTGTACATTTTAGCAGAGGTTCTTCCAGTTCTTTCAAGTCTTTCCCACACATTTCAAAGAAGTAACATAAATTTCTCCCTTATTCAACCACAAATCAAAGCAACCAAACAACATTTGAACAGAATTATTGAGGATGACATCCCTATGGACAAACTACAAGCAGATGTTGATAGATTTACAAATCTTGGATGTGATATCACATTTCCCCCCACCTCGTATCAACAAATGCAAAGCCTTACACAAAAGTAAGTAGCAGCTCTATCAAATAATTTGGATCAAAGATTTGTTTCAAGCTCTGACGTTATTAGTGCCCTCAGTATCTTTGATCCAGTAAATGTGCCAGCATATGAAGGTGATGGTTTTCAAGAGTATGAACATTCCAGTGTCGACATTTTAGCTAAACACTTTTTCTAGATTGAAACAGAAGAAGTCCAAAAGCTAAAATCAGAGAAGCTTCTAGCAGAGTGGTCTCATATGAAATACCATGTGAATGATAACATTAAGAAGATGATTCCAATAGAAGTGAAGTCTGGTTCAAGTAGAACCGCCACTACAGAATGGTTTCTTCGTCATCTCCTTAAGAATAAATCTTCCTTTGTTACATTCTTCCCCCTCCTTCTCTACATTGCTGAAGTAGTTGTCAGTTTGCCAGTTAGTAATGCATGGCCAGAGAGGGGTGCCAGTGCAGTAAAGAACATTAAGACTTGTCGAAGAAGCAGGCTCCAAAATGACATACTGCGAGCAATACTAGCTGTGGGAATAAATGGACCAGGTGTCCAGAGCTGCTTGTCTGTAGCAGAGGAAGCTGCCAGAGCCTGGCTTGAGGCAAAGGAGAGAAGAAAACTTCCAAAGGTACCAAAGTCAGATAATCCTAATTCAGAGCCATCTCTGGTGATTGTCCAGTGTGAAACAAAGAAAATGGGAGTGCAATGTGAAAGGGAGGAGACAATTGCTGTTCAGAATGGTACAGCTGCAGATAGGGAGCATGAGGAAAATGTAAATGAGGAAGACCTTGATGAAGTTCTAGAGGCCCTTAATCTGCAATCAAAAGGTTCAGAGAGTGACACTGACTGTGACCCTGACTCCGCTTTTGGATCTGACAATGATGACTTGGCATTTTAGTTCTTTCTAGCATGGCCAAATGCTGAGTCAAGCTAACTCTGTGTTAATAATTGTTTCAACCACTTTTGAGAGAATGAAACTAATTCAAATCAATACACACAAACAGTGACAAAAGGAGTTTCAATTTATATATTTTCTGCCTTGAATGGACTTGACATTCTATAAAACCTTTACTTTAATGGACTACTGCCCTTTTTGGGGTGTAGTCTGGTCCCATTATAAGGATTCCAAGAAAAGAAAGATGTTCAGTAAAATTTATGGTTGTTTCTAATAAATAATTATTTCTTAAAACCAAATTTGCTTGCCAAAAGGCTCAAAATGGCAAATCTAACCTTTTATATTTTGAAGTTTTTCAGAGGGGGGAGGGGAGGGGGCATGCTGCAAGACCCCCTTAGAGGCTCGTGCCTGTGGTACTCGCTTCTCCCGACACCTTCTTTTATATTTCAGCCGTCTACATCAAAACTTATTGAGAACCCTGAGTATGCATCACTATTCTCCATACTCTTCTCCATACATTTCACACTAAGTCGAAAGCATCTTCATTTTGTCAGTTTTAATGCTCAGATAATACAAACTCTGTGATTTGTTTGATTATTGAGGCGCGAACGCTTTCCAGAATATGGTAAGTAAATGCTGATTGGCCAATTTCTGGAAAGGAATGTTGTTCGAATGTGAGCAGCCGTTGGTGGGGGGGTTTTCGCTCGCGTGACGACGCTGGAAAGGGCTGCGAGGTAGACTACTTCAGTGGGTGATCATTTACTTTATTCTCCTGACCTTACTGTGCGATTCAGGGCTGATACTACAAGGAGAAATTAGATGCTGGTCACTCTTAGGGCTACAAAATTACGTTCAGACTTGACACAAAATCAAGCAATGTTTGGTCAAAGTTAGTTCTTAATAACCAGTTGGTGAGCAGCTAAATTTAATAGACCCATCCTAATTCAAATCATACCTTAATATCTTCTTCTTTACTAACATCGCATTTTATGAAGTATCCTTCTCCAGGACCCTTTTCATTGACTTCTTTTTCCAGTTTTTTTCCATCCTCAACTAAAATAATTTCAAACAGACAAATATTGATTTGTGATTGCATTCTGAATTTATTTAGCTCAATTGGTTAGAGTGCCAGATTGTGTTGTGCGAGAGGTCGAGGGTTCGAGCCCCGGCCGGACCAATACTCATGGTCTTAAAATAAGTGAGGAGAATTTGCTACCTTTGTATAATCAAGAAATGGATAGATATTCTAGTCTTCTCAGATAAGGACGAATAAACTGTAGGCCCCCTCTTCTGCAGGGTTACGGGTAGGAGACGATAATTTCCCATGCACGAGATTACTGTGTGGTGGATGTCCTCCCCTGGGTGGGATGGGTGGGTGTTGCCCTGAAAAGCCCCTATGGGGAGTGGTCGATTGCCCTTTAAGATAAAAAATGCCTTTGCAGTTTTTACTCATCAATATATTAATGGCAATTTTGACCATAATACCCTTTGCCCATTGATTAGGCCAGCAAGAGTTCATTTTTTTCTGTTGGTGTGAATTATGAACCAGGTTGACATTGAAGGAGTTATGAATGAGAAATGTCTCATACAATTTGGTTTTTTCTGTTCAAAATTTTTGTCTTTTCGGTAAACTAGCTGAAATAGCAAGCTATTATTCTGGGTTGAAATCTGGTGAAGCTAGATGACACTAGTATTAATAATACATAATATATACAACAGTAGAGTTATTACTCACCACCTCTTGCACAAAAAACTACTTTGGCACCAGCCTTCACTAGAAATGAAAAAATCATTATAAATAGATTTGAAGTCATTGTGCGCATATGTGTTCTTTTTAAGCTGGTAAATTATTAACAGCTAACAGGGTGTATCTCATTGGCTCTCTGACCTCTGTTATCACTGTTGACAAAACTTGTTGATTTTGTTGCCGTAAGTCAGGTCACATGATACTAAGCTTGCAGTACTTTCTGCACCACCCAAAACGCATTTGAAACACAGAATATAACATCTGCAAATGTAAAAGTCATAATCTAATGGAAAAATAGAAGGTGATCTGAAGTAAAAGGCAAAAACGGGCCATTATCAAGTTTTCCCTGCGCCAAAAAAAAAATTCCGATGTGAAAATTCACAGATTCAGTCTGATCCAAGGAACCCCAGCTATTTTTCTCTAAAATTCCCGTAGTTTTCAGGCGTCACCCTGACACCTCTACATGTAGCTGCAGTCACCAGGAACTGCAGGCAAATTCAAGCGATTTACGTAAATTCTACTGAGCAACTGCTTCAATAGAGGCACCGACACCCTTCTCAAAATAACAAGGGACGAATTTCTTAAATTTCTTACCAAATTCTCTCACAATTCCTTCACCGATTCCCTTAGAGCCTCCAGTAACGATGGCCACTTTTCCACTATATCGCAAGTTCGATACTACACCCTCTGTCATATTTCAGTTACGTTGGAAAATATCTAATAGAAGGTGAAAGGTATGAAATAAATTCTTTCTGATTCTGCGTTGATGCGCTTCAGCTCAAGGAATTAACTCTCACGGTTGTCTCACGGAAGTCCCAGAGAGGCTCTGGGGAGAATGTATACCTCGTGGTGTATCCTGGGATTTACTTTATTTAACCGCTGACTGTGTGCAGATTCAATGATCGTTAAATCTCTCGTAGTACACCTGATGCGAACATGGTTACTTTTAAACATTTATTTCCTTGTATTTTCCTTTTAATATATGTCACATCGTCTGCTTATGGCTTTATCGAGGGGCTCTACTGTGGAACAGAGAACTGTTATGACGGTAGGGATTTTATTTGTTACGTTTGTTGTCAAACGAAGACGATCAACTTGATTCAAAGCTGGTGTCGATTTCAACTTTACGTGGTACATGTATGTACCTTTATTTGTTAACGCATCTCTCTTTTGTGTCTTTGGATTATAGTACTGGGGGTCTACAGGGAATCTTCAAAGGTAATCTATAACATATTTAGATAACGTCTCTTCATATCTGAGAAATTCGAGTCCGCGTATGATACACACGCGAGTACTTGTGTGTGAAAAATTGAAAAAAAATTATCACTTTAAATTTAATCTTGTTTAAAGAACGGTTTCGTGGGTTGCCACATGTGCTGGTGTGGAATGTAAACAAACCAACGTTATTCTGATCTAATGGAAAGCTTCATTTAAATATCTTGCCAAAAAAATATTCAAAAAATAAATAATACTTTAGTTACATTTTGTCACGATAAATTCCCCTCAGTTACAATGGACCATTTTTGTGCGTATTTCCATATATATTGTAATTCCCTTGATATCAGCCCGTCTTTGTCATCTTGTGATTGTTCTTCCTCCGTTTTACGTGGGCGATTTGTCCTCGGATGGTGAGTTAAAAGCCTAAGTATTCAACGCGAGAAAGAACCCACTCAAACAAGTCACAGTTAAATAAGCTTTTAGGTGTTAAATTATCCACCAATTGACCTTTAATTTTAAGGTTTAATATAGCGGTTGACAAAAGCATGAATAAATAATTAGGAGCCTTGGTAAAACTCTTAAAGTTTCTTTTATTGCTCCAAAAGCTGATGTATTTTTAGATCACATGGCAAGATCTTGGCTTAACTTTCACATGCTAGCAATAAAACCATTCTACAAAGTATTTTCAACTTGTATACTGGTTTTGAGCTAAAACGTGCAAAAGCAGAATCTCAACAGTAGTGAAATAGCTTGGTCTTCCTTCCCAAAACATTCCTGCAACATATCTAATGATTGAGCAATCCGATGGTCATAAGTTGTCCAGCCATCCAGACTATAGCCAAGAAAAGGGTTTATCGTTCAAACTCAATAAAACTCAATAACTTTGCAGGTACTTCTCCATTGATCCAGTTAGTATGCTTGTGATAGTATTCAATCTTTTGACTTAGAACATCTTTGTGAACTTTCAGAGATTTAAGTCCTACACATCACAATACACTACAGGTGACAAGTATCTTTGGGCTTGACACTAATGGTAGCCAACTAGCCACAGACTAGTACAAATTCAGTTTTGGCTGATGGTTTTTTATTTCCACCAGCCAGTTTGGCTAGTAACCAAACTGAAATTGTTGTAACATCTAAGTTATCACTAGCCGCTTGGGTAGCAAGTTGAAAAGTTAGTGTCGAACCCCATATCTTCTTTCCTTTTTTCCTGGGTTTGTGATGTTTATGGTGATCACATTTTACTTTCTTTACAGTCTGACATTGCAAAAGCATACAGAAAACTTGCCAGAAAGTACCATCCTGATAGATACAAGGTATGAGCATTGCCACATGTTGATAACTAACCCTTCAACTTCCATGAGTGACCAAGACAGAATTTCAATAGGCCATTTTACAGTTGTGTACTTAGTTGCCAAGCCTTTGATTCAGAGTGAGGCTAAAGATGACCTTGTTGTGACAGAGACCTGTATCTAGTTAGCATGATAACAAAGTGATTTACATTTGAAAGGCAGCAAGGTTTGTATCATAACAAGGTCATCTCTAGCCTCACTCCTGTTCAAAGGCTTAGCAACCAAGCACACAACTGTAAAATGGACTATTGGGAGATAGTGAGCTGATCAATACCAAATTCTCATAAATAACATCATATGAATTCTATGGTAGACAGTAGGGAGAAATACTAAGGAGATCTTGGGATTGCAAGGGCCAAACTCTCCACTCTTAAGACATATCTCTAACATATACATTCATATATGTAGGGAGTGAGGCGTGAGTAGTCCAGTTGTCAGTGTGCTGGACTCTGGGTCGGTTGGCCTGGGTTTAATTCCTTGCTGGGGCATGACATTGTGTCCTCAAGCAAGACGCTTCACTCACATTGCTTCATCTTCTCGGATAAGACGTAAAGCCGTAGATCCCATCTCCTGCAGGGTTAGGGGTAGGAGATGTAAATTTCCCATGCACAAGATTACTGTGTAGTGGATGTCCTCCCCAAGGTGGGATGGGTGGGAAGGTGAGATCGCTACATGGACTGAAGTGGCTGCCAGAGGCGCCCGATAAAAATGGTGACGTCTGATCTCAACCTTACAATACTGTTAAGCGTGACTGAATATATCCACATAGTAGTCTGTGCTATATAAATGTAAAAATGTAATGTAATGTATTTACACTGAACAAGTTATATTTTAATATGAAATTAAAGTTTTCACCTCAGAAATGAAATAGTTATTCAATATATATGAAATATGGGTTGCTACTTTTAAATAGTCTAGGTGATTCTGTAATAGTTTAGTTTGTGTCAATCTTCTGTGCTCCAGGCCCTAAATCATTATTCTTAAACATTTATTTATTAATATTCTCATATAACAGCCATTTTTCTTCGTCTTGTGTCTTACATATTCCTTTAAAATTTCTTCTGGAATTTGAAGGGGAGATTTATGAAATGTTCAGACATGTAATTGAGTTATTTTTCCTTACTTCTATCTAGGGTGAAGATGCTGAAACCAAATTTCAACTTATTGCAACAGCATATGAGGTGAGACATTTTTGTTCCAGAAAAATACATGAGAAAATTCAATGTTAAGTAATTTATATAAATTCACTGGGTCCATCGACCTCTTGTCTAGTGAATACTGGAGGATGAAATCAAAGCATATTGTATATCCAAAATTGTACATGTTGTTTGATTAGGGGGTCTTGGAATGTTAATTATTAGGTCAAGCAATTTGCACAATGCTTTTTATCTGCCAATCAGTAAGGCTTACTATACAGGGTGCATTTCCCCTCAGGTTGATCAGTTTTAAGAACAGTTTATGGGTTCAGGTTTAGTCTAGTAACCTTGCCAAGAACTACTATTAATATCTTTTGTGTTTGTCAAATTTTGATTGTGTATAGTAGGTCCACATCAGCCCTTCGGCTGCCAAACAATCTCAACCTACTTATCAACTAAAGTTTACCTTACCTTACCTTACTACCCTACATTCTTAGGTGCGATTCAAGTATTTTGTTCCTCTTACGTATACTGTTGGTAACATTGTACACAATTGGTTCAATAATTCCAGGTTTTGAAGGATGATGAACAGAGAGCAGACTATGACTACATGTTGGACAATCCAGGTTAGGAAGTGTGAATGATACCTTACTGAATAAATCATATTTAAACTCTCAAATAAAGCTGAAGGTAACCATTCCACATTTTCCTTCAGTAGCTTTATAATTTTACAATGGTTTAGAGAGATGCCTCTGAGGCTAATGGATTAAAAATAAGCTTCCAAGCTTTCACTGATTCACACTGATGATACCATGGATCAGGGAGAGCTTGGCTGATTATTTTGCAGTATACGTAGCTTAAGGCCTCACTTAAAACCATAATAGCTGAACATCTAAGTAATATGCTATTATTATTGAATTTTATTGTCCTTATTAAACAGAGGAGACCTATGGTCATTATTATCGATACTACAGAAGACAGGTGGCTCCTAAAGTGGATGTGAGAGTCGTTATAGCTGCTTCAATCACAGTTGTCTCATTGTTGCAGGTAGAGTAACTCATGATTTTGTTAAATATCCTTCTCTCTTTCTTTATCAATCTTTGATTCTGAATTAAGCTCACCCACAGTCATCTTTTTAAAACTAAATCTCTGGCCTATAAAGCCAGTGCTCTTTCAAGAAATGGTTTGAAATGGGTGTTCTGTTTGAATACAAGCAGTAAGCAGTGAAAAAAACAATTTGAAAGTGATTTTGAATGTATGAATTTGAATAATTTTGTAGCCAATTTAAGATTGAGTGTAACCTGTAAGGTCAGGCATAGAAACAGAGGGGAAGAGGTAAACTTCTAACAGGTTTTCTGTAACTACAGCTATCTTTAATTTTTCTTGCATCCTCTCTCATTTCAATGTTGCCTTCTCCTTCCAATATCACCCCTGAGTCGTACATGCAGGTCACAAGAATGGAGGAATGATCACCAGCTAAAGCAGTTCTTGATTGTTCAACAAAATTCTCCTTTTCAACACCTTAGGAAATGTGTAGAGAATGGTATCAAGAATATGCAAACCGGTATATGCATACTGCTCATAGTTTCTGACCACATTGACTTGCAGGAGGTTATGCTCTCTTACAATAGATATGAGACAAATTAGACGATTTCTGTGCAGTAAACAAATTAGAGGATTGGCTTAGTGGCACCACCTATTTAGAGAGGAAAGAAATTATTTTTCCACTCATTGTTGGTACTTAGCTTGTATCAACAACAATAATGTTTGAGTTTCTTTGTTTATAGTATCTCCATGGATGGTCCCGCTACAATGAAGCTGTCAAATATGCCTTAACCATGCCCAAATACAGAAACAAGGTACAGTCCATGTATTAATGCACTCCCCAAAGCTAAGCGATGAGAACATTTGAGTACGTATCAATTTCAAAGGAGACATGATAGCGAAATGTTGTTTAACCCTTTAAATGGTAACAGTGATACAATATCACCTCTGAATTACAAATCAAGGTCACAAGGATAATGGAAATGATCACCGACTAAGTAAGCTGTTGATTGTGAAGCAAATTCTCCTTGTCAGCACCTTGAGAAATGTGTAGAGAGCAGTATGGAGATTTTGCATTGTGATGTAAGGATGAAAAGGGTTAATTCCCAATGTCTTTTAGCCTGTTTCAGGTGTTCAGTTATAAACACAGCAGCAGAGTGAAACAGCAAGGGAGGGTTGGGTCCTGGTTGACCCAGTCCTTCCTTGCTTTTATTCTGATCCTCTGTTTTACCAGCTGGAGGCCTGGAACAGGTTTGTTGTCTACCTACACAAGTATAAATCCAAGTACTTTTATAAACCACTGCAACACAGTTTATTGACTACTTAATTTAGCCAAGAATATTGTCTTATTTTCTCTATCAAAGGCCATGCAAAGAGCAAGAGAAGAGGGTCTTCTGAACAACTTGAAAAAAGGCAAGAAATCCAAGGTAAACATTACTTTTTACCACATTTGGCAGTAATGTCTCAAACATGGATGACTCGGAATTTTGAAGTTGATATTGTGATAAAAAACAAATCAACAATGGTTTAGGGAGGTCTGTACTCTTATTGACAATGATATTTGTCATCATAGTGGTAAAAATTTTGATTTGTGGTTTAACCTGGTCTGTGCTCTTATTGACAATGATATTCATCATCACAGTAGTCAAACTGTTGATTTGTGAAGCTGAGGTTTTGAATGTTACTGGTACATGTACAAATCTGATCCAGAATTCTTGTGTCAATAAGCTCTTCAGTGGACAGTAGTTCCATTGCTACTTGTTGGTTAATCAAGATTAGTACTAAGGAGTTGCATACATATACACACACTTTTAAGTGTGTGTACAATATTAAAACATTGACATGACTATTAAAAATCTGGATAAGCATTACTCATTCTTCAAAAAAACTTGCCCTGGATCTGTATGCATTCACTATGTTGTTTAGTACAATACAGAAAGCACCATCCTAGTTAGGAAACTTTCAGTCACTAAACATCATCAACGATATTTTTATTACAGGAAGAACTAAGAGAAGAAGAGGAGTCAATTCTTAGGGGGGTAGTGGAGAATTCTTTGGACATAAGGTTTGTCCCCAGTTTTCAATTTAGCTCTTTCATATAACTTTCCAAACCAATACTCTAGTTAATAACTTCATCAATTAACAATTTGTTGTTTTAGTGGAGTGGTCCTTAGATGTACTCATGAGCAGTGATTTGAATGTTATGTCTTTTGTGTTGGTTATGACAATATTATTACCAGCTATCTCTGATTCCATACTTTGTGGTTTTTTTTTCAAGGGGAGGCCACAGCAAGCCCAGAATAGCTGATGTTCTGTGGATAAGAATTATACTTCTGTAAGCACCTTCCTTTTTATTAATTCCCAAGATTTGAGTCATTTTCTCCCGATTGTCTCAGTGATCCTTCACGCAAGAGTGTCACGCAAAGTCATTTTGAACAATTGCGTTTTCTCAAAAATTCCTGGTTTGACAATTTGGGTGGTGAGCCGCAGTCTGAGTGACCAAAGTCGATCGTAAGTGAAATGACTCTGCGTGACACCTTTTCTGGTACTGTCTTGCTCCTTGTTCGTGGAATTCGTTTTCAGTCGTTTAAATGCAGATTTATTTTTTTCACCACATTTTTAGCCCGTACACAATTTTGAGTTACTTTGCCTGGCTGATACACTGGCATTGGAAGTTTAACATCTTGCGAAAGGAGTATGGGGACAACGAAAAGGCATACCTCATTAGGAAAAAGTTGGGAGTAAGTTCTGTCCAATGGGATGCGATGGAGCCAGTGCAGAAAGATGTTCTCTTTTCAAGACAGTTGTGGATTGACGCAAACTTTCGGGTGGGTGACATATTTTACGGGGAAACGTCTTCTTTGATCGAGTTTGCAGATTTTGAGCAAGCTTGGTTGTGTAAAATCAGGTAGTTTAGGACTGCTTTCGATTGAAAGTGAAATGAAATATAGGCTACCTTTCGTTTTGTTTTATTGTACTTCACTCTGTGATTCAGGGTCGAGAAATTGCGACTGATCACTCGCGCTTTCTAGCCTTCTAGACAGTTGATGTTTTCACTTTACGCTTTAATCGGCTCATGGTGAAGTTTACTCTACTCTGATTGGCGGCTACAGTTGCTAGGTTTCTGAGGATACGACACTCTGCTCTGTGATTGACGTAAACAAAAACCTCGCATCACAGTGTAAATCAATGGCTACCTGCCTTACCGCGTTTTCCCTCGCTGTAGGCCAATAACTTGGTTCTCATTTCGGTCGCTCTGAAAATGGTTACCTCTGAGATGATTGAATATGAGCCATTTTTATTGTATTTTTTTACGACACTCGATGAGGAAACTAAATAATGAACGTCCATGAAGGTCATTAATTTGCTCGTCAAATGTGTAACAGCTCATTTTCCTGATTTCTCCAGCATTTCTCCAAAACAAACAGTATATCTCTTGTGTGATTTGCCGAATGTTTGTGATCAGGGGCTGTTCTC
The DNA here is from genome assembly GCF_964205215.1 of Stylophora pistillata. NCBI lineage: Eukaryota > Metazoa > Cnidaria > Anthozoa > Scleractinia > Pocilloporidae > Stylophora > Stylophora pistillata. Next base: position 35,813,662 of record NC_142521.1, on the reverse strand, counting down.
TGATGGCGCTGATATTAGGGTGGAGCTACGTGTTAGAGTCAGTCGAACAAATATGGAACTAACAGCATTCATCTCTGTTCTCTGTTGTAGGAATTTAAAAAAGAACAAGAAGAGGAAATGAGGGTGAAACTTGCTCAAAGCAACAAATACAAAGCGTACAGGTATTGTTTTTCGTTAGTTAAGTAATCTAGAAAAATGTATAACTTCATATTTGATGCGCGTAGCTCGTGTATAGGCTGTTTCTGAAATTCTCGAAAGCCTCGATCTTAAAACAACAGTAAGTATTCCCATGCAAGCAAATCCATTCACAATAAAAGGTTTTGTACTTGCCTTCCTTTTGAAATAGAGGCTGTTAAGAACTCGTCAGTCACGGTTCGTTCAACTTTGAAACTTTACCCAAATATGTGAACAATTTTCCTTTGCAATCCGCGTCGGTCCTTAATCCGCACCACTCTAAACCACCATTGATCCTTTCTGAATTAGGATTTTTCTACTCGAGTACAGCTTTAGATTCGCTTTAAGTATCGTTACTCAGCCCCTTAGCCATTTTATTCCCAAGATCTCGACATCAATCTCCTCTGCATTTTGTGCCATTTTTACCCTTGAGATTGTAGTGTTAAATCAAACTGTATCCCTAAGTTGAATGTTTTCTTTATTATTATTATTTATCAACACCTTTCTGCTCAAAAATGTGTTGTTAATTTAACAAAAAAAAGTCGCTTTGAACGCTCCTGGGGTGAGGTAAATTCAGCAAGGAGGTAGTTTTCCGCCATGAATAGTGATTAAATGGCACCGTGAAACTGCTATGATCAATTTATTTCTTTCTCACTGTATTTTCTTCTTGTACTTCCAGACGCTACATGAAGAAAGGCGGCCCCGGGCAGATGACGTTTATCGAAGATGATTAGATAGATATTATACAGCGTAAAATGGACACAGATGATGTAATTTGCTTATTTAATAATGGCAGAGATTGTTTGTTGATGTTAGTTACACGTTAGTTTGCTCGGGTAGGTACTTCTCTGTAAAACCTCAAGCAAATTAAGTGCGTGAAATGACACAATAAAAAATAAATTTTGCTGTTTTACACTGATGGGTTTCAATTTTATCTTCAACCCGGGCGTAAAAACCAGTCAAGGAGGTATGACGATCTTCAGCTCTCGAACGTGGAAAAATCGTATTTTTCGAAACACATTGGAAGGGAGTACTTAAGGAAAGTTAAAAAAATTACTGGGTTACTTTTTTTTCTGAGGAATCACCCTAAACATATCCTATTTAATGCCAACCAATGATGTCAGGTGTGGTAGAATGAAAACCATAAAGATTAGAATTTCCCGCAACAAGATATGAAAATAAGCTCCATCACTGTCAGAAATTGTCATTCAAGTGGAATAAATTGTGACTAAATAAGGAAGTAGACTACAGCTTTTTAACTATTTCGATAGGATTCATGGCTTGCGCGCTTCGTGCTTTGGCCATAAATCCGGGCGGAATAAACTCGAGTACAGACCTCGAGCTCGGTTAGTAAGAGGTCAGTTAACAAAGGCGAATTTCACAATGATCATAAACCAGACAAAGCAACCACAAATAGACAAATTACTCACGGTTCCTTTCGTTATCATTAAGTGAACCACTCGTACCTGGCTTATTTCAAATTTGGAACCTCGAATGCGGCGCTTTTTCGAGGGCGGCGCCCATTGAAGAATGGAATGCCACCAAGAAATGTTCTCTTGTCACTGACCCCCTTCAAGATCTGAGTTTCCACCCTCCTCCCCCAGCGCGCGTGTGGGATACCCTTCCATGTATGGTTGATTTCGAAATTAAGAGTTTGCTCATAGTTCCCTCAATATATCCGACCACGTATGAAGCATTGCAGTTTGTGAAACAATTCTTGGAATAAGCGCCGCACTGGGACCGCGGTGCCCATTTGGAGGCTGCGCTTATCAACTTCTCTGTTCTTAAATGTGGCGTCGGTTTATTCGATGGACGTGCTATTCGGGGCGGCACTTAGTCACGTAACTACGGTACTTGCCTTTACTCCAGAACTGCATATAAAATCAGTTCACCTCTTGCTGCAGTTAATCCACCAGTACTAACTACCGTTAAAAGTCGTTTTTAAGTAGCTCGTTCAATTTGCGACTTATAAAACTTTTTCACGGATTGGCTATCTGCTTTAACCTAAGATATCACGATATGCTAGATGCTGCAGGTAATTTAGCAGAACGCTAATATCACGATTCGACCGGCAAGAAGTGTGAAACTACTGCTTCAATCCTCTAATGAACAATAGAACTTATTCATTAAATTGTTTTAATTGACCCTTGTGCTTTTGTAGTTGTTGTCAACATGGATCTTGTTCCAAAGGTACAATGCAGTTTTCCAGCACTCGCATCCATTGGTATTTGAAGCTAGTCCAGGTTAAGTTCGTTCTTTACAGTTATTTAATCTCCGAGTAGCGCTATGCGTTCTATCACTAACAATTTGGGGTTAATACGTATGATGCACGATCCTTCGCAGTAGATAACGCTATTTTATGCAATAGCGAAAATCAGACCTGAAAAAAATCAGGCCTGTACGGGATTCGAACCACTGACCTCTGCGATACTAGAGCAGCGCTCTACCAATTGAGCTAACAAGCCAACTGGGAGCAGGCCGTTAAGTTGATTCGTAATAAACCCGTGATGATAAATCAGATACAATGAATATATGAAGTTCATATATTTTGAACTGCGGTATTAAATACGTATGATGCACGATCCTTCGCAGTAGATAGCGCTCTTTTATGCAATAGCGAAAATCAGACCTGAAAAAAATCAGGCCTGTACGGGATTCGAACCACTGACCTCTGCGATACTAGTGCAGCGCTCTACCAATTGAGCTAACAAGCCAACTGGGAGCAGAAAAATATATGAACTTCATATATTCATTGTATCTAATTTGGGGTTAAGTTCTTAATCTAGTAAACAAAGCCAAAGTTATTTTGTTCAAATCGTGCACTTAACGGCTTCAGTTCCAACCAATCACGGTGCACAGCGTTGCATATATTTTCCCGCTAACTGATGGCCTAGCGACCTAGCCCGTATTATTGATCGTTCAAGAAAAGAAGAAAGCTGCCTCGTTCTGAAGAGTACCGCAACACACGTCAAACAATACATTTATACAAAATAATGCTTCCAAAGACAATAGTTGATTAGGTGGTCATAAAAAGAATATTTTCGTCCAAACTTGTCGGCAAACTTTGGAGCATTAGTTACCAATTTCATGCGCGAATTTTAAGGAAAATGAGATGTGGCTACTGTCTGAGAAGGATTATAAGCTGAGTATTTTACTCGACTAAGTATAACAATGAGATAAACAATGTAATCTCAGTGCAGCTTCAGCTTTTTGTATTTCAAATGTAATCATAATTTTCATCTATTTTTACACATATGTCATTATTTCCTATCGTGCAATCTCGTTCCAATGTGCTTTCCTCGTGTTACTTTCTGGTGGTAAAACTTGTATTATCCTTGTAACTGGAGTCGGGCATTTGTGCGGTAACTGATATCATAATCATCCAAAAGGCAAGATCGCTATCTCGCTGCACTTGAATTATCCTGGAAAACATCTACAGCAAGGGAAACTGGTCGTTATTGTCAACGTGGCCACAAATACTGCGTGGACATAGCTTACAGGTTCCTCAACTAATAAGAAAGGAAAAACGCCCTGAGTAAAATTTTGTGCACATTCTATTAGTGCATCATATTTAATTATAGTGGACAGAAATACACTTTCATTCAATAAAATGACTGTTGAGCTCTGGGGAGAACAACAAAAACAAACACTAAATCGGCAGTTCAAACAGAAATTGAACATTCAGGACGTGGCTGCGTAAGCTATGCATGTCTAAAGATCTCGCTCAAGACTAATATAAGCTTAAAATTTTTACGAGAATGCATTTCACACATATATGCAGTTCGCCACCCCACTTACTTTGCGTGTGAAAGAAATGGCCATTCAACGCGCTATTTATCTTTGTAAAAACAATTTAGGTTTTCGGCCTTTCACCTTTTTTCTCGTTAACAAATAGGCCAATAAAAAGCAGTTGTATAAAGTACTAAATATCTTTAACTTGCCTCAACGGAATGGCACGTATTTAATGCCAAAAACTTGAGATTCCAACGTACAAACACTGAACACGACAAACGTCATGTCCTACACGCGATCCACAATATAAAGAAGTCATTTAACACAACTTTTAACCGCAGTTGCCATGCAAAGGGTTAAGAGGTTTCAAGTGCAAGGTTTCAAAAGCGTTTTATAACCCAGCCTAAATCTAATTGAGCTAACTCTAACCCTAACCCTAACCCTAACCCTCAACCCTACCCTAGCTGAATCCCAAATCCCAAATCTCAAATCCCGAATCCCGAATCCAGAATCCCGAATCCCGAATCCCGAATCCCGAACAGCTGAGCAAAGAGTTTCCAGCAATCTGATTAGTCGAGCGGTCCCTTATATGACGCTATGTAAACCGCTCCACGCGGTTTATATAAAATGTTAAAATAAAATGTTAATAAATGTTACTAAAATGTTATGATTTTAGAAATTTCTCTCTTGTTCAGCTCTGGAACTATACTAAAACAATTATTCGCCTCAGGTTCGGTGAATATTGTCCAATAATCCCGTCGACTTCGTCTAGGGGATTATTCGACAATATTCACCGAACCTGAGGCGAATAATTGTTAAATATATGTTATATTATAGGGTATATATATATATATCCACATAGTATTAGTGATTGTAAGCTAGACGTAATTCAGCCCAGGGCTGGTATGTTTTTAGTCAATAAACCATCTATCTATCCAGCTGTCTGGTTATCCGAAATTTACCATGCTGGCTTTGCGCGTTGATTTTAGGTTAGGAACGCCTGTTACGCTATGTTCTTGTATCTAGCCCGTGTACAGCTCGTGTTTTTTGTTGTGGTAACCGGGCAGTGTGCTTTGGAAGCCGCTCACGCCTATCTGGCTGCGTTTGTTTGATATAGCGGCAGTTAGTCCGTAGTATCCAACCCGTGTACAGCTCGTATTGTTTGATGCGGTTTCCGAACTGTGCTTTGGAAGCTGCTTACGCCCGTAGAGCCGCAATTTGTTTAATATATCGGCGGTTAGTCCGTAGTATCTATCCCGTGTACAGCTCGTGTTTTTTGCTGTGGTTACTGGGCTGTATGCACGAGAAGACGCTTACGCCTATATGGCTGCGTTTGTTTGAAATATCAGCAGTTAGTCCATGTATCTTCCTCGTGTACAGCCGTGTGCCTTGCTGTGGTTACCGTGCTGTGTTCTTTATGAGGCGACTTTTGCCTATATGACCACGTTTAAGTCGGTATACCGGCATTTAGGCCATGGAGCTCGAGTGTAGCTAGTGTTTTAGCTATTTCTACGCAGTTCATTATTTGCTTTTAGTTTGAGCTAACTCATGTTGGCTGAGTGTTTCTTTTTTGTTTCTGGCTTTGTTTAGATTCCTTTGTTTTGTCTGGTTAGATCGTTTGCAGGTCTGGGAGTTTCGTGACGAGTATCGACGATCCGTCGCTTCAGCCCTTAGTTCCATGCTTAATTGACCTTTTGCTGTGGTCCAATGCAGCTAACACAGCTCAGAAGTACTGACTGGCAAAGATGGAATGTTTGAGCTCGTTCGACGCTCGCTGTTCCTGTGCTTCCGGCACAATTCCACTACAAGTTTCTCTTTAGTTGACGGGGCTTGTGAACCGCGCGATCCAGCAGAGCCATTCTGTTTCAGTTATTGAGTCTGCTACCTAAAGTATCCGCTGGGGACATCGGTTAGCTGGTTTTGTGCCTCCGACAGAACATCCACTCGTGAAAGGCGTTGTTGAGGGCGCGTTGAGGAGGAAGCTGGCGAGGCCTGTTCAACCCAAGCAGCCTCAGTCCCACGATGCGATCGCTGATTTTATTTTGAGTTTGAACCCCAATTCTGCTTCCTTAGAAGACGTTCGTTTTTTTGTTTATCCTTTTGGTTGGATATGTTGGTGTTTTTCGTATTAGTGAAATCTTTGGTCTAAGGGTGAAAAATATTATTATCCTAGACGGCGGTTTCATGAAAATTAATTTGATTAAGTGTAAGAATGATCAGTACAGAAACGGCCACAGGTCAGTTTTAGCAAGGTCCAATGAGCCTACGTGCTAGCAGGGACTACTGAAAGATTGTTTTCTTTGTTACCCGATACCAACAACTCCTGTCATCTAGTTGTTTGTAGGATTGTTAAATCTAAATTCTCCGAGAAATTCCATAAGTCCTTCGGAATTAGTCACTCAACTGCCTCAGTAACTTTAGATCTTATATTTCTCCGTTTGTTTCTGATGCTCGTATGTGTGGCACCATAGCATTAGAATTGGTAGAGCTAACAGCTCGGGGTTCCGGTCTCTTGACTCTACGCTGGCTGACCGACACGTAGGCTGGAGGAATCCTAAATCTAAGTTTCGGTATCTTAAGGCTCTTCCTAGTATATTATTCAGGTCAGTCGCTCTGTGCATATCTAGCTTTAGGGTCACCTAGGCCTTTCGTCTTTCGTTTCATCTTCTGAACGAGCTCCGCAGGTCGTGAAGTGCTGTCCATGGGGCCGGAATATTTCCCCGTTGTTTCTGCAATGATCCCGTTCGGGTTTTTTCATCCTATGGGTGCTCGTCGGCGCTTCCCAAGTTTCTATTTCGTCACCTTACTTTCTTTTGTCTGCACTTATTCGGTTTTTTCTTTTCGGTGGGATGCTTGCCTCGATTTATTTTCCTGCATTACTGCTTATATTAGAACCAAGTTTTTCTTTTGCTGGAGCTGAGATATTCAGCACCAGGGGATTGTTTTCGTTTGTTTCTGTTCAGTATAGCTCTGCTTACACTCTTTATGATGTTTATTTGTTTATTACTAATTATTAATTATTTATTATTATTATTATTATTATTATTATTATTAATAAACAGTGTTGGTTGCCCGCAGCACATTCATTATTCTCCATGAAAATGGTTTTGTGTTTTGTGGTTGTTTTCTCAAGTTATATTTTACTGAATTAGCACAGAAGTGTTGAGATGTCAAAGTACGTTTCTACTCAGGAAGTTTGCTGCTCTCTTGCTGTTGCCTGATGAAAAGGACAGTTTTCAGTTCAGTATTTGGCATTAGGGTCCATGAAAAAAGAAAAAAATCTTCTTAATGTTGTGTTAGATCAGGAAATCTCAATGTACTAAATAATTGATAATTAAAGCTACTGGTAATAAAAAATAAATAGGTAAGATATTTAAACATTATTATAAGAAACGCGATCACTAAATCAATTTGAACAATGTCAACGTATCTGATAATAAGCCAACTTTAACTAATACTAGAACCGTAACTAGTGGAACTAAGAGAGGAAAATAATCTATGCATTTTTTTATAGGTTTCTTGCTTTTCTTTTTGCCAGGAGTTAATGTTCCAATAGCACCTTTTTTTTGCGACGGGGTAAAAACCTTTTTGCTCGAAACCACCGCAAATGAGTTAGTTTTTGGAGAATTTATTGGCCTTTTAGTGAAGAAAGCTGAACTTTGAAGTTCCAGCCTTTCACTTAATATTAGAGCGTTAAATATCTAAAAAGGAAAGTCGTCGACGAAATCGCATTCAAATCTGCAGGAACGAAGCTGGAAACAGTGATGTGAAGGTAAGAAAGTTTTATTTTGCATTTCTTTTAACTTCATGATCCGGCTGTTTACTTCGTTGAAACCGCACCTTAATGGTCAGACTCGATGGTCATCTACGCTCATCTACACAGTACTCCACAGCATAACTAACATTGGCCGTAAAGTAGGCCGTGCAGAAAAGCTAAAGAGACGGTGAGGTGTAAATAATTACATTTTATTTCATGTAATAAGAGAAAAAAAAAAGGAAGGAAAAAAAAATCAAACTCCACAACTGGGAACTAGTGGATGGACCTTGGGAATGAAGCTGAATTAAGTTGCCAACTATGAAAAGTAAGAGTTACTTGTAAATTACAACTGAAGTGATTTCCGGTTTAACAAATTTCTTTCCAATTTCATCGGTAGTGCACTCTTTCTTCAAAAACTCCATGACTTCTTTATAAGCCATTTTGTCGGCATTAGCTCGGAAGTTTTCTTGGTGGGTTAGGAAATCGAGAAGCAAGGCACCATCTGCAGATGTCTCGTCGAAACAGCTGGTGATTTCGGCATTGTACTGGACAGTCCATAACTTTTTGTATTTCCAGTTGTTCCTTTGAGCAATTTCCACAACATCCACCTCAGTGTAAAGTTTGTTCACCAGGCCAAGTTTGACAAGTTCAACACCAACCGTGTTAAGTTTCACGGCCAGCTTCGGGAAAAACGATTTCTTTGGTCCAACTGTGCAGAACATGGCTCCGCCGTTAGCAAGCAGCTGAAGACAGCCCTTTAAGGAGCTTTCAGCATCCATGTAGTACAGAGCTGCTACAAAATGAATCATGTCGAAGTACTCTTCATGTGGTAAAGACTCCATAAATTGCTGGAAGGTCTTCCTGTGCCATTCGAACGAAACATCCGCCAAACTTTTCAATGGCTGCGGTAGCGATGTTAATGATGACTTGAACTCCTGTATCAATACACTGCTGGGTTCCACGATGGCCGTGTGTATCACTGGTTTCTTCTTTTGTGAAGAATTGATAGCTGTTGCTATTGAATTTAGAATTCTCAGATCACTTTTCCCATTTCCACTGCCAACACCAAGAACACGAAACGTAGGAGACGCAAGACTTGAGATGTTGTTCATTGTATGAGCAGCAACATCTTCCGCAAAATTCGCAAGAGTTTCCCTTGCTGTAGATGTTTTCCAGGATAATTCAAGTGCAGCGAGATATCGATCTTGTCCTTTGGCTGACATCATTTTACCGAACAAATGCCTGACTCCAGTTACAAGGATGATACAAGGTTTGCTCAGTACCAGAAGTTAACACGAGAGTAGTGGAATCACTTATGAGTCCGTTGCCTTAATTGTAAATGTTTCTTTTCAAGTTAGAACTGGCACTCGATTTCCGGGTCGATACACGCGCATGCGATAAACACCAAACCAATAGAGGATCTTTTCTTTCTTTACGTGAAGAAATTACCTAAGTATTATGCGATCATAGCTTTAAGAATAATATCAATTTGGGCAACGAGCACGTGCCAATTAAAAGAACCAAGAAGAATAAAAAAACTAGCGATGAGCTTCGATTTGAATCACAACTACGAGTTAACATAATCACAAAATATATTTTTGCTTAGCAACGTTCGCAGGTCTTGACCACTTTATCGAGGACTACGGTCTAACTCGTCTTCTATTTAGAAACGATCTTGATTACACGAGGTCTTATCCTAAACTGAAACGTTAACTAGAATTTTCTGTCTGAAATGAACTAATCACGGAGGCGTTTATCAAACCAGAAAAATATCTCGCATAAAAGCACCTGGAAACGAGCTTGCACGATGCAACACAATTAGATGAGTATAAAAGTACATGAAAATTGTGTTAACAATTGAAATACAAAATTCAGAAGGCGCAATGAGATGGAATTGTTTATCTTACAATGATACTGTCATTTTGAATCAGTTTGAAGCTGCCTCTATAATTTCAACACAGAAATCTCACATTTTATGCAAATTATGTCATTCAGTTAGAAAGACAATTTTAAGTAAATGGGAATTTTTAGAAACACTTCCGGGGTTTTTTTTGGAGATAAAATGAGATTTAAGGACATTTGTTTGAGAATTTCTAGAAAGATTTTTTGGCCATTTTTCGGGGTTTTTGTATCTCGACCTTAGCCAACAATTTTTCGGAAGATACTGCGTCTTGTAAAATAAAGAAGTGGTTCATGGGAGTGCTGCTTAGCTTGCGTATGTCCAGTTATGGATGAAAGTGAGAAGTTTGAAAGAAGCGTAACAGTTGCTTGCGGCGCAGCCGAGAACAACACTAGCTTCTTGAGTGCTCCACAAAATTCCTAAGTGCATCCCTAACTCGTTATGTGCACATTTAAAAGGTGAAGCAATTCTTTTATAATATAGCATGCAGACAAAGTAATTCTTATAATAATAATACCCACTGGAGCCTCAGAACCTGGATTGGATCCGGCGCTAATGGTGACAGGAAAGAAGGATCAAGAAGAATAAGAGATAATGGAAACTTTATTTGTGTTTTTAAATGTACAATTGTAAATCTCACTACGTATAGGTAATTTACAAATGCTGCTTGAGATTGGCTCATTCAACGCACACACACAAATCAAAATTGCATCAAATCTGGGTTGTCCCAATTCCTATTTCTACAATAAAAGACGTAATATGTTGCTCTAATAGCTATATTCATCATTTCTTTATTATGTAAAGTTGCTGCTTTTTGTCAATGCCTATAATAATAATAATAATAATAATAATAATAATAGTAAAGACTTTATTTAAAGAGGGTTAACACTTAATAGCCAAAGGCAAATAAACTTGTGGCCCTCGGAAAATAAAAATTACAAACTATGAATACAAATATAATATAATAAGAGTTAAAAACCTAAATTTGTGAGAGACGCGAATACTGTAGTTGAATTACAATAATATTGAAAACTTCCGTAAAATCCTGAAATGCGAATCCTAAATGTTGCTGCGCTGCGAAGATCGTTTTAAATAAATGAGTTTTTAAGAATTTAACAGAGTCTGACTTTCTGATATTTAGAGGCACATTATTCCAAAGTCTTGTCGCTGATACAGCAAAAGAACGGTCTCCTTCAGTCTAATGCTTATAAGAACGACAAATAGAATTATCGGCTAACATACCGCGTGCTTCTGTCATGTTGTATATTGCTAATTGTTTAGCGTTCATTGAGATAGTTCGGAAGAGAGTCATTTACGCGCCTATAAAAGTTAGCACATTTGTTAATTTTTACTCTATTCATAAAAAGGTATCCATCCCAGTTTCATTAAAAAGTGTCATAGAGGGTGCTAGGCGGTTGGCATATAAAATGATTCTAGCTGTACGCTTCTGAAATTTCAAGACTATAAAGTGATTCCTTGTCACAGGATGACCAAATGATGTCAGCATAGCCTATTACTGGTCGAATAATGGCATCGTAGAACAACAATTGCTGTTTAAGTGACAGAAGGGCTCTGATTTTACTCTTTTCTAACATAGCATGCAGACACAAGTGAAAGTCGTGCACGAAAAAGGAGTTCATTACTATATATATATATATACCAGGTAATCATGTTCTACCCGAAAACTATGAGCAAATGACAAGGCCATAAAGACCTAGAAATGATTCGAGAGCAAAGCTTTATTACGACCAGAAAACTGCTTAGCTTAGTGTTGAAAATTCTGAAAAATTGTACGATTTAAAAGATATATTCTATTGAGCAACACTTTTGGGACATATCAACACTTAAAAATAATTTATTTAGTGTTCTAATGAAGAGTCCCTAACGTCGCAAAGCCTCAGATGAAGGTAAATAAGCTCAGTTTTGTTTTTCCAACCTTATTCGCATCGCATCTGGGAATGAAGTATCGTTGACTCCAAAGCTGGAGAACTACATACTAGCTGTCTTTCGAAACGTTCATTATTTAGCATATTTACTTGTCATTTTGAGCTCCAAAAGGTCTATCTCAATAGGAAAAACAATCTTAAAAGGTTTGAAACCTTGCGGCTAAAATCGACGGAAACTTGCAGCTGAAGTAAATCTACACACGTTATCATGTTATGTGTGCACCTGACGGCCGCGCGTACATAGAGATTTACACCATAGTAGTAGCTCCTTAGGAATTAGTTAGGACTTACACCCGCAGTATGTTATAATGCTAAATATCTCCAACAGTTGTCTCGCTAATTGTGTTTTTAGTGCTCTTGGTGTTGGCAGTGGAAATAGGAAAAATAATCTGAGAATTCTAAATTCAGTAGCAACAGCCATCGAATCTCCACAAAAGAAGGAAACAGTGCCATCAAAGAAGAAACCCAGCCGTCATTGAACTCCTGTCTTAATAAAATAGCTCAAGTCATCAGTCAGGTTACACTAATGGTGCAGACATTACGCAACTTACTAGCGGTGGAGCTATGTTCTGCACACTTGGACCAGAAAAATCTTTTTTTCCCGAAGCTGACCGAGAGAATTTAACCGGATCGCGTCGATTTTGGCTCGGCGAAGTTAATTTACACCGAGGTGGATGTTAGGAAAAGATGAAAATTTCCCAAAGGAACCGTGAACTGGAAATACAAAGGATGATTTAGTAGCTCGTTAAATTAAAGCTGTTCGTTATCTCTTCCTGCAAAAAGATATCACAATATGTTAAATGCTTCAGGCGATTTAGTGAAATGGTGATATTAGGATGCACCCTAATGTTTTGAACAATGAAAAGAGTCATTGTAGAATTACATCAAACATTTAGTTTTGTTCATCTATGAATTTTTTTCCTGGAAAAAACACATTGACTGCGTTATCACTGAAATAAGTAAGACCATAGGAATGACTACGAAGCTGAGATACTTTTTCCCATCGTTATTCTTCATGAATATCTGTAAATCCATAATTTTATGACCTTATTTAATCACAGGGAGCCCACACAAGCGGCGTGTCTTGTCGTTTGTTCGAAATATAAAGAAATGTATGGGAGAATATCAAAGAGTCGTAATATCGTAAATTTGATCAAAGAATGTCTATGTTAAGGCTCAAAATAAAGGTAAACCTAATTCACTTGCTGTGTATTGTCGTTTCTGGGGTTCTAGATGGCGAATTTGAGCGATTTGGTGGGTTTTGCGTTGACTGTTACTTTACGTTATAAGAAGAAGACAAGGGTGGAAAGCTCATTTTCGACCGTCTCCTTCTTATAACGTAAAGTAACAGTCAACGCAAAAACCCACCAAATCGCTCAAATTCGCCATTTAGAACCCCAGAAACGACAATACAGAGCAAGTGAGGTAGGTTTACATTTATTTTGAGCCTTAACATAGACATTCCTTGATATAAGTTTACGATATTACGACTCTTCAATAGTCTCCCATACATTTCTTTATATTTCGAACAAACGACCAGATACGCCGCTTGTGTGGGCTCCCTGTGATTCAATTAGTGATTTCGTTGCTTGAGGCAATGTGTCTAAAAATAATTTGGATATATCAACAAAGTTGAAATGGTAATTTGGCCACCGTAACGATTACAAAAGCTGACGTTTCGAGCTTTAGCCCTTCGTTGGAGCGAATAGAGGGATTGTGGGTTGTGTGTGCTTTTAAAGGCAGAAAATGGAGCTACGTTATTGGTGGGAACATGGCAACGACAAAAACATGAATGAATTATATCTTAACAAAATTGTCATTCTCTAAAAATATCTTAACAAAATTGTCGTTCTCCAGAAACGAGTGTAATGTTTAATCTACTTTACTGATAGAAAAGAACATTCTATCCTCTTCAGTTTGTGGATGTAGAGAATTCTACCCAATACCTTCTTATATAATGAAGCTGTAAGTAAATTACCGCTCGATTTCCATAACGAAAGTACACCTTCTAACGTCATGAAACTTTTCATGAGAACGTCATATATCCATGCCTACATTACTCGTTCGTCAACGTCACAACTCTCTTTAGGTCAATACCGCTACGCTTAAAATGCAAAGAGAGGCCCTTCCTCGCGTTGGTGTCAAAATTTGGAATAAGATACCTAATGAAATTAAAATTTGTCAATGAAATCCTTAAAAAAAGAGTGAAATGAAAGAGGTCTTCTAAATATTCTAGAGACTGAAAATTCTTATATATGAGCCTGATAAGATAATGCTAAAATTCAAATATTGCAAAGTTGAAACATATTGAACCAGTTCTTATAATATTTTTAGCACACTTAGAAACTCAATAAGGTTAAACAGTTTAATTTAGTGAAATAGAAAATATATAGCATCTACTATCTACGGATCAAAGGAATATTTTGAGTGTTAAACGTGAGAAATAAATAAATTGTGTGAGGTGTGCGTGGATTGTGTGACCAGGAAGGAGTGTGAAAGCATATGTTTCCATCGCATATTAAACACTGGAACTTAAGCCCGTCCATACTGTGTTCGTAAACCGTTGAGCAGTCTTTGGTGTTTGGAGCAACTTTAGAGGTTTCTAGAAAGAAACCTCGAGCGATGTTTACCTTTCTGAGCAATTTTTGAGCAAAGTATGGGTTTATGATAATAATAATAATTTAATATTTATATTACGCAAATTAACATGTGGATATGATTAAATGCGCATCACAACACTTTTCGGGGGACTTTGGCCGGACTGCATCAGCAGTTTACAAACGATCCGGCGAAGGGAACTTATTTGAAGATGCCCCCTCCCTCCCCCCCCCCGATTCCCAGTAAACAGGCGAGACCACATCACAGTAATCTCGTGAAGGGGGTTCTTTAACGTCCCCGTGCCTAAACAAATTAACTAATCAATAGATGCAGGAGACGGGACCTACGGTTTATTCGTCCTTATCCGAGAAGACTAGAACGTCTATCCATTTCTTGATATTATATAAAGGTAGCGCATTCTCCTCAGTTATTTTAAGACCTTTAGGGTTGGTCTGCAACCTTTTGAACACATACATACCCTGTTACTTTGCAACGTTTCTCAGCCCCGGCAGCGATCCTTATTTAATATCAAACTTCTATACTGAACCATATGTTTTGTTCCGCTGGTTAGACCTCACATTATCCTTAAATTTCGCCCATATTTGCGGGCAACGCTTTAAACCTCGGTTTCACGTACCAAAATAGAGCAAACTTCTGGTGGGTTATTCGGGTGATTGACTGCTCGTCTGTACTTAAAAACCTGCTTCTTTCCATTTGACGAATGTCATTTTCGATAAGAGTACAGACCATGCTAAACCACTGTCGATTTGTTTTTTACCACAACATCGACGTCAAATAAAACGATTCTTTCAGTGCGTGACTAAGATCATGTTGACGCAAGCAGCGTTTTCTGTGCTCTTAGCGAAAACGCAAGCTGGCCTATCATACTTCTACATATTGGTATTGCACTGCTTTCCAAACATAACATAACGCCCTCACCAACCCCTAAACGCCCCGTTATTTCCATTAATTCTTTTTTCGTTTCGGAACTGGTCATTGAGCTATTTCAAGGGTTCCGAAATCTACGGGAATAAATGCAAATGAAAAACGAGGTCAAATGCTTCTGATGATCAGTGATTCATTGTATTCTCATTCAAAAGGAATTCATTTTCACAAGAAAGGGGTTTGGCTCTTGTTCTAATTTCTGAAATATGATTTTCGGAACTCATAAATGACACTCCTGTTGTCTCCCTTTAAGTCCTCTTTCATTTTGTTTCAAATTTTGAACATCTGCAATTAGTAAAACAAAATATCGGATATTTCCAAATCCCCTAGAGTTTTTGCAAATTAATGGTGAGGAAGATTATTAAAAATCATTTAAGCTTGTAATCTTAGGCTCCCTGGTCAGTAGACGAAAGAAGTCCGCGTGCCGTGTGTTGTAGCCGTGGATTTGGTGGTTTCTCATGAACATATTTTCATTTAGACTTCGCCAAGAACTTCAAAATTTTTGGTTTTCATTGAAGGAAACTGAAGTTAAATCGTTGAAGTAGATGTATGATAATTTGTTCATTTGACTGACTCCCCATGAAAATGCCTTTGATCCGCTAATTGAGTTCTAGAAAATGAGAAAGTTTTCATGCCCCACCGCTGGAATTTTCTACTCTCTCATTAATTTTAAGTGAGCTGTAAATTATGTTTATTTGAACGTTTAATTTACTTTTCCTAGTTTTGAAAGTTTAATTAATCCTTTTTACAGTCATTTAAAGCTCAATAATCAACTCGATTTAAGCACGAATATTTTTAAACAGATCGTTATTGAAAAATTCCTATGAATATCCAGATTACCAGAAACGCCTATACTAACAGAATATTCGAATATTCCTAATTCTTAGTTGATTGTTGTCAAGACAATCAGTAATTTAGGTTGCTATTAAATTTTAATAATGACAAGGTATTCGGTGGTGTGAGGTGGTCTAGTCAAATAATGCATTACTATGATTTCAAAAAACGTCACTCATATTTGCCAAACTATGAAATCTTGATAAGAGGACAAAGGTCTTTCAGTAACCTAGTAATCCAATTTATTAGTCCTATAAGCTAACTGTAAACGTTTGATGCAAGCTGGCAAATACACAGGAATTCAGTAACGTCTACGTGCTATAATTAAACTGTTTTGTTTGATTCTCCTGAAAAAATCAATTCTTGTTTAATTAGCATGTCGGGCTTTCACGAAGAGCAGAAAAATTAACAAATTGCACGGAATCGATTCATTTGGTCGCCTACGAAATATTAAGAATCTCGCCAAAAAGTTCAGTTAAGAGCCATTTCTTATCTCTTGCTAAAAGTTGCAACACTATTGATTTCAGTTCCTCTGCTTCAATTGTACTGCCTTCTCGCTGACTGGAGGATCATTTGTACTTGAATGTCTGTAAAGGTTAACTGGGTAAACGCTTCAGAAGCACTGCCAAGTAGAACCTTCTACAGTTGATAATTGGCTGAAATTAGATATCTGTGGATCATGAGCGAGAGTCATTTTAAGACACAATTGCGCAACCTAGGCATAACAGATCATAGCCCTAGGCAAGCGGCGTCACTTGAACAAATAAAAATTTGATTTCACTAAACGTAACCTTTTTTGTAGTCTGAAAAAACTGCCTACTTCACCAAATTACACACAGTTTGGGTTTTTTTCTATTTTTTGTTTCATTAGGCCAGCAAAAACTCTGCAATAGTGATTTTTCAATCTGGTTTTATACCAAAGTTGACGTTTCTTTATGTTCCTGCGAACAAATTTGTCGATGACTGAGGAGTTAGAGGAGTGACAAACTTTCCATCGTCGCAAAGGCTTAGGTATTCCAGTTCTAAAACTGGTGCACTAGTGCGGCCGGGAAAGGACGCTCCACGACCTGTAAAAAAAAAACTCTAATTCAGATCACTAGAAATCAGAGACAAATTGTGATTGAGTGAAAGAACGATCATAACTTATCTTTGCGGAACCAACGCAAGTATACTCCCACGGGGAGTGGAGTTGTCTCTCTTTACTGGCATTCATGGTCCTTCATGGATAGCCTCTTAACGAAACGAAGGCAATGCAGTGAAAGAAAATCACCTAGCAGGTATAAAACATTAGAGATATATCTGATAGCTTAAGGTTAAGAACCCGGGAAAGTAGCTTCATTGGATGTAAATTCTATGACAGATTTTCGTGGGCTTTGATTTCTTTTGTAGAAGAATATTTTCTTTTGTTTCTTACGTCCTAACATTATCAAATGTAATTGATGATGTCGGGTGAGTGTTGACACTCGGGAACGACGTATAAATTTCTTTCAAAGTCTGAACCAATGCAATCTTAAGTGCAGGTTAATAGAAGTTATCGAATTAGATTTTTATTTCGGTTGAATGGCGGCATTCCAGTCGATTACAATCGGCTACGTTAGAAAAAATGGTAAATCTAAATGTCTAATCTGCAAAGGGCAATACAGCCCATCTTCAGCAGATATATGGTAATCTTCTTCGAACAAAGACAACAATTTTCATCGTGAAACCACAGCAGAAAACGGCCTCTTTCAGAAGTTTCTCTTGTTTTAATAAGTGTCAAATCTAAGTTTTCATGCTATAAGCGAGCTGTGATGAATCAATACTCACTTAGTGAAGGAATTTCAAGAGAATGATGTTTCGTGTGGCAGAATCAACAGTTTGACGTTGTTTGTCCAATTATTTATGGCAGAATCACACACAGTTCAATACAAGGAGTGTGCCTGACAACATAAAAACCCAAAATCCTTTTATGGGACGTGACCCGTGAAACCATTAAAATCCTGCGGCATAGACTTCATGAACCGCCTAGCCAATCAGCGTGTTCTGTTCCCACGACCCTGTTGAGTAGACACTAAAGAGGGCCTTGACGCAGCACTGGAGTCTCCATACACAATATTGTTGCTGAGTTATTACACGCACGCGACTTCCACTACTCAAGCGTGCTCGTCTTCAGAATAGCCAATCAGCGCGCAGCGCTCTCACGACCTTCACTCGCCCCGACATATTTTAAATGCGGATTCAATTGAGGACAGTGCTTGTTTTTAAACAAGATAGCGGGATTTAATTGGACGATTCAGCGCGCTTCTTAAC
Source organism: Stylophora pistillata (assembly GCF_964205215.1). NCBI lineage: Eukaryota > Metazoa > Cnidaria > Anthozoa > Scleractinia > Pocilloporidae > Stylophora > Stylophora pistillata. Next base: position 35,795,487 of record NC_142521.1, on the reverse strand, counting down.
CCTGTAAAGAATTGTGGATATTTTTCCCACGCTCATTACAATGGATCAGTTATCATAAACAAAGGTTGAGACAAAGGCTCGCATAGTTGTGAATCCCGTGATAAACCCGCTGAAAATATTTCCGCACCTAGCAGTCCATCCCTACCTGTCATCACTCCACACACATACCGAGCTCATTCAATCCCAGAGCAAAAATGAACGACGAAACAAACTCCAGAGAGCGCAGAAAAGTAAGTTTCAGTTACCTTTTTCTAGAAAAAGATATTTTTGCTTGTAGTCTTGTTTTTATTTGGAGCTCGTAATAAATGCGAAACGCTTTCCACAATTCCGTGTTCAGGCGTCGAAACCCATCATGGAGAAAAGGAGACGAGCCAGAATAAATGAAAGTTTGAACGAATTGAAAAGTTTAATCCTAGAAGCCATGAAAAAAGATGTGAGTATACATGCAACTCTGCTTAGCTTAAATCACAAATGTACATTCCTTTACCTTTCATCTAACTAGTTAAAATTCATCCCATGCTTCATTAATTACTGTTTTATCAGCAAGAACTACAAAAAGTTCTAAACTTGACAACTTCTTGTTTTTTTCGAAATTTCGCGCTGTTGACTAGAGCTAAAGTCTTTTACACACGACCCTTACATTTTGCTTATTTGAACTCATTGTTGTACATGAGTGCAATGCCATGGAACAATGAATGCTCTATACTCCAACAGAGAAAAAAAAATCTAGAAACAACTGACGCTTGCATTCTTACTTGCACATTCCTTAACGATCAAATCACGATTTTTGATGGAAATCGAAATACTTAGATGCTCGTTTCTGGTTTCCTTTGTTGTAGGGAATAATAAAATCTCAGCAATTGCTCGCGAGTTATGTAATGTTAGGTAGTTTCAAGGGTATTGTGTAAGAAGTGATGGAAGACTGAGTTAATTTCAAGCCTGGGCAAATCTCTTTTAAAGGAAATTATATCATATACGAGTAAAGATGTTTTTAAAAAACGATTCGAAACGCTCAAATCGTTGAAAAAAACTAGTATACTTATATCATAACTACCATAAGCAAGAGTTGAGAAACTTAACTCGTTGGGCTCTGCTAGTTGGTTTTTTAAATCTAATTTCAATACATTTAACGACCAAAATTAACAATTATCACAGCAAACTCGCATTCTTAAACTCTGGATTGTTTTGTTTTATTTTCTTAGAATTCCTGTTACTCCAAGTTAGAAAAAGCTGATATTCTGGAAATGACGGTTCAACATTTGAAAAATCTAAAAAGTCAACAAAACACAGGTAGACCAAATTCTTCATTCCCTGAAATATTTGCAATTGAATTAGACTTCGTAATCTTGCTGAAGGGTTTCGAGGCACTTCGCTAGCGCTGTTGTGATGTCATGTACCAATAAGAAACTTATGCTTCGGTTTGACGTTGAGTTTTTGGGGCCAATAAATGGGGACTTAAATCGGGGCTAAGGGCCCTTACGAGGAGACAAAACCCTTTCATAAACTGGTAGTATAAAGTGCCCTCGAGATCTGAGGTTTTAACAGTTTAGAAGCTCTTAAAGATACTCCTTTGAAAATTTGACTCTTGATGAACTCTTACTATTTCAGAAACTCAAAGAAACTAACGGCTTACCCTTAAAAAAACAACAAACAAACAAAAAAAAAAACAAATTAAGAATGGAACTTGATGGTTCTCGATGACTGTGATGGGTGCAGCAAGTAAACGGTTAAGGGAAATGAGAGGGAGGGCTCTGGTCCAGGCCCCAACCTCATTCCCAGGGCCTTTTCCCTTAGTTAGGGAAAAGGACATGGGCACGAGGTTGGGTATGTCAACTCCATAAAAATTATCCATAGCTAGGCTCTCCACCGGAAGTTTGTTTTTCGAGCCGTCCGCGTGAAGATTAATCTCGTTAAGATCATCTGGGTGAAAGCAATTCCACGATGAAAGACGCCATGAAATAGTTGCGACAAATTATGACTTAAGTAAACCTTCCACCTCTGCCTATTTGCCTCTCAACATGTAAGCCCACCTTAAAAATCCTTAGGGCATTCTATAAATCTAAGCCTTAAAATCAGGGTTCTGAACTATTTTTTACAACTCTCTCGACAGGTAATTCATCTTCGAATCCAGCCTCCCTCGCCAATTATCGCGCGGGATTTAATCAATGCGCATCGGAAATCACTCGTGTACTGACAGGCCTGGGCAACACCGACTCTGCACTCAGGAGCAGGCTGTTAGAACATCTCGCGTCCCGCTGCTTAGTTACCAAGCCCGTAGAAGCTGCTGACTTAAGGGCACCACAATCACCTCCGATTTCCTTTCCAAACCAACCAATTCTACCCAAGCCGCCTCTTCCCACCATGGCTTCTCCAGCAAATTTCTCTTTCCTTCCTCAAAGCAGTCCGAGTTTTCTTCCTGCAGCTCAGTATCACTTAGCCTCCTACCCTTTAACAAATGGTAAAGTGGCAGTTTTGTTACCAACAGTCAATCCCTTTTTGGTAGACTCGAGCACCGCGACTGCTGCTTCGCAACCTAGCCTTATTCCCGTATTTAGTAAAGAACCAAAGCACGGTATGTCTCCACCTGAAATGATGCCTTTAGGCTTAGACACCAGGCCTGTCTTTTGGAAATCGGTTCCTTGACTAAGGAAACTCGCAAAGTTAGTCATCGTTTACGAGAAGAGTGTTTTGTTTTTATTAGTTACATATTGTGATTCTTAATGGATTATATCTGATGGTTTGATCAAGGTGTGTGTGTGTGTGTGTGTGTGTGTGTGTGTGTGTTTTTAGTATCAATACTGAATACATGGCAGTGACATTTGTAATTCAGCTATTTAGTTGCAAATTCACTTAATTTACTTGTGGAAGAAATGGGAGATGCTATAGTTTAGAGACTGAAGACATGGTTTTAGAGATTTTGTCACGAAATAGCTCTGTTATGACAATCAAGTCAAATTCTTACAATAATTTTAGTGTCGAATTCCAAACCTGACAGAAAAACACCGTGTGCATGGCTTACGAGATTATTTAATATTTCAAGTGACACTTAAGAAAAGAAAACTATATTTATATTCTATTTAACAAACCATTCAATGGTTTATTTACAAGTATTTTTGTTGCGTTATTTTCTGGGTGGATTGTCATCAATTACAATGTGATTTTCTCTTTAAGTCCTTACTATGTAAGGTATCAACTGATCAGATGCGGTCGAAGGGACAAATTTCTCTTCCATGGAAGAGAATCACTTAGCTCTTTATACTAAATGAATTACTGATTAAAACGACAACTTATATTAAGATGAATAAATTCAACAGTTTTATGGTACATGACATGCGCAAAGAAAACTGGCGGGAAAGAATCGAACATCAGAATATATAGTCAATACCTTGTGCCACCAGCCTTCATTTCGTATCAATCGACGGCACGATCGGGGTCTTGGGACACGTGCTATGGCATTTCTTTGCGATAGGAAAAGCATGACAGGGGAACAAACATACAGAAGCCGTCTTCTTGCTAGCAGATGATGCACTGCCATCTGCATTATAAGTTGCCGTTTCCTGTGAGCGCGAATGGTGCTTGAGAGGCATAAACGCCGAAAACACAAAATATCCTCCTTATTTTTGTCAGCCATATTGGCGGGGGACTTAGAGCGGAGTCTGGGAATGAAGCTGTCACTCGCACTCGGCATTTAAATTCGGCACAATTAAATGCGACGTTTAAATCAAATGCCGAACTTTTTTAATTCAGGTCGACTTAAATTAGTATTAGATTCGGTGCATGTAAAATGCGACGTTTAAACCGGGCCTAAGGGTCTGCTATCTAAACTAACTTAAGCAAGCGTTGACGCTGTAAAAATGCAAGTCCTGACAGATTGAATTGACAGAAGATGATTTTTTTTTTTTTCAGAAAACAGCAAAATAAGAACTATTAAAAGTAACGACATGCATAAAATGCTCGATCGTACATGACAGCGCCTGAATCCAGCAAAACTGTTTCTCATCTCTGCTTTCTCTGACTGGGTGAACAGAAATACCACAGTTTTTTTTTTCTTTTTAAACAGCCTTTGTGGGCATGCATAGATAATCCATTGCTGAATTTTAGGTATTCACAAGAGACTTTGAGACCCTCATAGTCTCTTGGTATTCATCAATCAAAGGATTTCTTTAGTACCGTCCTATCTCAATGCATAAGAAAGGTATTGTAAACCGCCCAATTTGTTCTGATTTGGGGTTTTTTGTCATGCCACAAGTTAAGTATCAGGAGATATGGCAAATACTTTTTTGACTTTCCCCAAAGTCGGTTTTGTAGTATTTTTCGTTTACAGGCTTGTTTTTTGTTTTATAAACTTCACCTGTATGCGGTCCTGATGATTGCCTCTATGCGATGACTCAGGGCTGAAGAATGTGGAGAATGTGCGAATGTCTAAGTTTAAACAAAATAGTTTTCGACAATTAGATGGCAAATGAACCAGTTGGCAGGTTTTTTACTGCTTTCAAGATACAAAACTGTCAATCAACACATGTTATTAATTCTTCATACAAGTCTCTTTTTAAGGTGATTCGTACAAAGTTTAATGGCATGGGTTTATTCAATTGAAAACAAAACAAAAAAAAACAACAAAAAAAAAGAGAAAGAAAAAGAAAAGAAGGAAAACTAAGACTGTCGGAAACGAACTTTATTTCATCTTGAAAAGTCCTCGCAGATTTAACTCATTGAATATAAGATTTTAAAAAAAAGGGTTTCCACCTTTTTTGAGTAATCCGGCATTGTTCGATCGTCATGGAAATATTCCAGAAGTTAAGTGATCTATTCAATTCCACTTTGACGGTTGCCATTCTCTCACTAACTCAAGCTGACCATTTTAAAAGCTTCGCACATATTCGCACCCTTGAATTTGTTTCTCGTAGGTTATCCTTTGTTTTCTGCCTGAGTTTTCAACAATTTTCGCCTTCGAAACAGAGATCGTATTGTACACTTTACAGAGTGTTGTTTAAATTCTTCGCGTTTGTGTTTAGACTTGTTTTTAAGCAACAATTGTTCCGGATATTCATGAATAAACATTCGCACCAGGACCGATCGTGGGAAAATTTCAGAGCCTTTTGTTTTACTCGCGGTCGGGTCACCATATAAGTGAACCCCATCGAGTTTGAACCATGCCACAACAATGCTTGGGCACGTGCGAAAATAAACACTTATTGTGGCAGTGAAACGTTTTATCTAAACATATTTATTAGCATTGTCATGCGCGAGCTCCTTTTGGTGGGCCAACCAATGATCTTCAACTGTTCCCACGGACATGGTTTAGAAATTACAATGGGTTTGTCTGTTTTTGCTTAATGAAGTTTTAATAAAAATCATTGTTTGCGCACGGATAACTGCAAAGCCACAACATAATTTGCTTTTAAACAACAGCACAGACATACTTTCCTTACGCATTTAGAAACGCCTCACCAATCAAAGCCAGGCGTTCTCACGCTCTGTTAGCAAAAGTTTATTTACAGCGAATAGTACAAGCGATCTCATTGGCTCATAGGTAGAACTTTTGAATAGGCAAAATGTCCCCGAAAATTTTCCCACGCTCGGAGAAATAGCTGGCATAAAAACGGATTTGGAGCGGAGTGTGGCTGTTTTTACGTTTACGGCGCGGGTATATGTAAGATTGAGCGTGGAATTGTGTGAGGGAAAGGTTTATGTTTTGGAAAAATGGGTCTTGAAAGTCCAACAAGGAACCTCTCGAACACGGACGGACGGAAGGTACTGAGAGTTTGTAAAATTTTAAGCTTTCAAAAAAATAAAAATTGAATGCATTGAACTATGAACTACGATGAGCGCAGGTCATAACTGATTTACTAACGAAGTTAATTTTAAATTTTATTTCAGTCTTCCAAGCCTTTGATGGAAAAAAGGAGAAGAGCAAGGATTAATCAAAGCCTCAATGAATTAAAAAACCTCATTCTGGAAGCTATGAAAAAAGATGTAAGTCAAACTATTGTTTTAACAGCGGTTAACGATTTTCTTTTCCCGTAAAATCTTTTGACAAGAATCGACGGGTTTCGTTTAATTATCAGAGATCTTTGATTAACAGTAAAACAAAAGGGTGTATATATTTCCAGGGTGTAAATTTGTTGCTAAATTTTATTTATGTGTAATGCAAATGACCTTAGTTTTTTAATTGTTTATTACATGTGTTTAATGCCTGACGAGTTAATCTTTTCGAGACAAGACATTACCGGCTTTTCTTTCTTTCAGACTTCTTGCTATTCCAAATTGGAGAAAGCTGACATTTTAGAGATGACTGTGCGTTATTTGCGATCAATGAGGACTCAAAGTGTGGCAAGTAAGTCCGAGACAAGTTATTTTTCTCTTTTTAATCGGCAAATACCAGTAGTGAAACACAGCGTGATGGGTACTGTCTGTACAATACAAGTCAGGAATTAAATGCTTATATATTTCCAACTGCATGAATCTCGAAGTATCTTGTCTTTAATTTTGGGCATTTATCTATGAAGGATCCAAGAAGATGTTCATTAATGCTTACTTTTTCACTTTGTTTTTTATTTCCGCAGCTCGTATGAACAGCACAAGCGATCCTAATACCATGGCGCGTTTCCGCGCGGGATACAACGAGTGCGCGAATGAAGTGAGCCGATATCTAATGTCACTGGATGGATTGGATGTTCAAGTCCGCGCGCGTTTACTCTCACATCTCGCGTCATATTGTTCACCTTGTCCTCCGATCATGAAACCAACGACAACGACATCAGAAAATCTTCCGTTACAGCAATCACAAGCTGTCACGTTGCCAGTGACCTCCCCTTTAGAGCTATCGCGCTTTACATCAAATCAATCAAAAAGTTTAGAGACAACTCCGAGTTTACTAAACACGACTCAATTTCAAATCGTTCCGGGGCAGCTGGCCAACGGAAAAATCGCTGCGGTTCTAGTACCGAGCCAAAACACTCCCTTGGCGATGGTTTCTGCCCCTCATCTAATCCCTGTGTTTAATAAACCAACGGTAGATTTTCATGCGCTTCAAGGACTACATATTCCCGATACTCAGGCTTTGAGACCGGAGAATGACCCGCTTTGGAGACCTTGGTAACTAATCAGAAAGAAAGATTTAAAGAGGTTCCTGAAACAAAACTTCTTTACAAAGCTATAAAATAATACCGAGGCCCATTGCTGTACTCCAAAGGACAGCTAATAATCTGTAAATATCGCTCAAGTGATCTCGTATTGTTCCTTTGTCTTTAGGACAAAGAGTCTCAAAGCGTCATTAAATTTTGTGCCTTTTCATATCATCTTGCGAGGGTCTCTTTACCATTCTTTCACGGTTGTTTGCCGTAAGTTCCTTAGTACATTAAGATTTCCTTGTTACTATAACTTACGTTCTCACGAGAATCAGGAGCCCATTGTGACAATTCAATTTTCCAATGGACTTGTTCAAATACAAAACTGATCGTGCCAGACTGTAGAAAAGTTAACAAACCTCCAGGAATTTTAAACGTTCGTTTAAGCCGAAAACAATGAAACAATATACAGCATGATTAACAGCATGAGATTAAATCGTACAGACGATCACATGCATGATTTCGTGTGCAATGTGGGATGAAAAAGAGCAAGTAAATTTCCTCTGTGAAAAAAAAAGTATGTGGTCTTCGAAAAATTTTTAATTCATTCCAAATTGCGGGGGTTGCACCACAGTTAATGGTTTGAACCCAGTGTGATCGCCCGGGTGAGTGTGGTCCTGGGGAAGACTTTTGTCGGCAGTGGTGATTGACGTTTCGACAACCTGAGCGGAAGTCATCATCAGAGTCAAGTGAATTCGTGTAATCTCGATGATCAGTTTAGCCGGAATGTTATGGGCTGTAAGATACACAGTTGTGTATGATACACAACTTCTGCGCTCAACTATTGACATTTATTTTCAGGTGTCTGCACCGTATTTGTATTTGACTCGTTCTCAGCCAAAGATTAGGCGGAAATTTTTGTATAAATATCTTTATCATAGGCAGTGGTCATGTAACCTGTCTTGCTTAGGTGTTCAAGCCGGTAATCAATGCAAAACGAGAGAATAGAGACGGGACTGGGAAAATTGGTTCGTTATATCGAGGGTTCAATACATCGGGGTTCTGTGGCATACATTTTTACTGTAACTTTAGCCGGGCTGAAACTGAAGTATCATTCGTTACTGACGGAGGACCTAGTTATATAGAGGTTCATTAAACCGAGGTTCCACTGTAATTGTGTTTTCGTTCACTTCTAATAATTTTGGCCCCTTCTCCATGTAAGTAGTGATTAAAACAGAAAATGAAGGCTTTTTGACTGAAATATTTACGGAATTAGTGCGTCACTTACTGGCTTTCATCTGTTTTAATTTCTGGCGTTTAGAGCGGATAGACGACAACGCATTCAAACGTGTGCGTTCAAAAATGATTTCCAAGTAGTTTGGGCAGTTTAGAGCAAAACGAACATGATGTTTTCGGTTAAAATTATTTTGATTCGTTATGTGTCTGGGTTAAAACGGACATATTTGAAAACTTATTAGCGTGGTAGGGGCCCGATGCAATCACCAGAGTGACGTCATGGAAGAGTGTCCAGCATACTTAAGGTGGCCGAACACAGTTTTTACGCGCGCTTTTGCTGATGCAGTTCAACGCGCGCACAAGGATTGCAAAAAAACAAACATGCCGTTGATAGAGCGATCATTTTATTTACTCAACTCATATCCGCACTTTCTGTGCTATTTTTCTCTATAGTTGGCGCAGTGTATTGAAGGCTTTAATCTTTTATTACAAAGACGTGTTAGAAAAGTTAATGGTGCAAAGAACCCAGCATATTCTCAGCTTTTTCGTCGTTACCCAGAGAAAGAAGGAACCCAGTTAAATGCAGTGCATGCGAGGTATGTAAAAACATTGCGCTTGAATGGAAAATTGCTTTCTCGGAAATATGCTTATTTCTTGAGAACCCCTCGTTCGAATTTCACGAAATTTGGCACGCAAATACTTTAGGAAATAAGTAACTGGACTATTGAAAGAAAAAATTGATTTTTAAAAAAGGAAATTCCAGATAAACGAGTGAACCTTCAACAAGGGATAATTAAAGATATCTCTGTTAAATTGTTAGCACAATGGTGTTAACTTGTGAGTATCGTTACAAGCTCGTTGCATGCAAGTTCTAAAGAAAATCTAATAACTAGATTTTCTACAAATAAACAAAACCGATTTTTAACGCCTGTTGTATTTATTCATGTCGCCATGGCAACGGCACATACGTCAGCTGAACTATAAAAAGAAAACAAAGTTTGTGTTGTTAACTTGCTTGCTGCTAGTTTTGGGGACCGAGAGATTTTAGGGTTTTAGAGAAAATGGTGAAAAAAACACAGGTATCAAAAACTGTGTTCAGCCACCTTAACTCTATTGCCTGATACTCAGATATAAAGCGCGCGTTTCTGCGCGTAGGGAAACCCGGAAAACGCGCGTACACCGGTCTCCTCGTGGGATGTCTCCCTCATAGACTGTGCACGGTGCAATGTCACGTGTTTTCTTTTAAACTTATCATGGATTTATCCTTTTTCTTACTCAGATATAACGCATTCAGTTTTATCGCAGGTGAAAGCTAATGCTTCTACATGATTGGAGGATTTTTGTGGGGAAACGAGTCGCGGTGAAGTTCATTTCTCTTCTCCAGTGTCTTTCGTTTTTTCTCATAACCTAAGAAAGGAGGCTCTGGAAACGAGAATGAATTAGACTTCCTTCTCTTTCTCAGTGCACTTGCGTTTGTATTTAAATGTGAGACAGTATCGTTTCCAGAATCCTTGTACCTACTACTCTGAAGAGGTATAACGGCCTGACCCCTGTGCGAGTAATTGTTGTCATTACATCTACTCTCGCCGCTAATAACCTAAATTTTTGATAACAGAATAACAGAAATACCTGTTACGTATACGAGAAAATGGCCTTGAAAAAAAAAAGGCTGTGCAACAGGTCGAACAAACCAGCACACGTCTAAAGTTATCGTGGTCGTTTCGGAAATTTGCATCCAGACTTTTGATCAATCAGTAATTAAATGATAACAAGTTTCTTCATCAAGTGCAGAGACACGAGATGGAAACATTAACCATCTTTCTTCTGATGCAGCCATTAGTAACGGGCGGCTATTCACTTAAGTTTATGCCTGTTTCATTGGCTTGCTTCAGTGGTTCTTCTTTCCAGTTTAAAGAAAGCGTTGACCACCGAAGAGCCGTATTTCAAAAGCATTGCCTTTTTGCAACCGAAACACTGGAGTATATTTGATGTAGATCAGCTTTCTTTTTTTTCTCGTAGTCCACTGTCACACACACAGGATATGTATTTACACAGACTATTCACTTATCAAGTACTCAGAGGGACTACTGTTATACCACTATGTTGCCTCCCCGGGTTTTTGGCCAAGCAGGTACAATCAGTGGACGGGGCGAGTAGGGTTGAAGGACAAATTCTTCTTATCGCACCCTACTCCTCTGCACCAATAGCTCCACATACACTGTGCACAGACTAACGATTTCGCACAGGCCGCCATCGAAGGAGTTATCTTTTACTTCCTGTTGCCACCGTACCTTCTTTATCACCTTCTTCCCCCATCAAATTGCCTTCCATATAAAAGCTTACTAAAATATCTCTCCAGAGAGCTCTACCTCTCCGAATTGTCAATTGACATGAATTTTTGTTTTTATTACAGACAAAACTCCATCTCTAGTCTAATTTCTTTATATCAAATGACACAATCTTCCGAGATATTCAACAAAAGCATGACAAGACACCAATAATTATCTAACTTTTATTATAAATAGATTAGAAATAAATTTAAAATAACTTCAAATGTTTCTTTTATAACTATAAATGCAATCCAAATTAAATTAATACAAGTAGCAAGTTTCAAGTCAATAATTGTTAAGTTCAATGATAGGAAATACCAGACGTTTAAAAATGAGTCAGTGTCAAGCATCAACATTGCTCAAACTTTCAAGGCAAATGAACATTATTAGGACAAGTATGTCTAACTCCACAGGATAACACACTTCAACTTTCTGCAAAGTAGTTTGCCTTTCTTTCCCTAACACCAAAAAAGTTGAACCACACTGAAGCCAGTCACTTGCAACAGAAATTATGTGTGAGAAGGCAACAAAGAAAAATTGAAAACAAAGAAGATAAGTAAAGAAGGAAACAAATACAGCAAAAATCAGGGTAGTGCTTGGAGAAAAAATTCAGTTTAGCTGTTCAATTATTTAGCTTGGTAAACACATTACAAGTGGTCGTCCATTTTCAAGGGATGACTTCAACAAAGACACAAACACACACACTTGGAACTGGGTTGTATCCGACTTTCTTGAGAGCCGTTCACCTGTCAAAGAATTCCATTACAACAAAGATAGATCAATTCTGCCCACACTAACCATGTTGCAGCAATATTAATAGAATCCAAACTGTATGTAGTTTTTATCAGTCTAAGTAATTTTCACAGAAATCTACAATACATTGCAAAGTAGAAACTCAGAGGGAATTTCAGAACTAGTCAAGTTTACGACCAAATGAATTTTACCCCAGTTTGGTAATTTCAAAATTACAAAAATTACTGTGGAAGAACAAGCCAAGATACCGTAGCTCTCAAAAATCTTTTCCCAGGAGATACACAATACTTCAGACTTCAAAACAGCATCTGCTGATAACCTCAAAACTAATCAGATATCCTATAACATTCTCAGTTTTAGAGACGGTCATTATAAAATCTTTAGTTTAAGGCTCATCTGCTTAATTCATTAATACTTGAAGGAAAATAACTTTGATAAAATTTACTGGCCTTTTTACCTCTGGGCAAACTAAATACATCTTCATAAATTATACAAACTCAATTATCATATGATGGAAAAAATTAATTTTTCCACCAAAACAGTGACATGTTTCTTCACTTTGTTCATAATATCAATCTAGATTTTAGATTTGTGTTGATGCAAAGTTAACCACATTACTCCCAAAATCTGATAGTTAATTCTCCCCTCTTGCTACTACACATTTCCTTGTAAATTACAAGAATTTAGTGTTATATATCAAGAGAACAACTTCTACCTGATAAGTTTGAGTATTCTCATTGCCTGTTTGCTGGATAATGTATGGACATTCTAGGGAGACATTACATGTTAATCACTCCTGGACATAAACAGTAAATTAGGCAAAACTGTAGAAACTACACACAAATAGGGGCCTCAGATGTACCCATCCATAGTAACAAAAATTATCGATAAAAAAAATTATAACTTTCTTTCTTTCAGCTACACCGAACATAAGCAGCCTTCATTTTGGGATCTACCAGTTTCACAAAACAGGGCTCAACACTAAGTTTTCAACTTACTAGCCAACTGGCTAGTGACGTCTTAGATGTCTTTTAGATGTTAAGACAATTTCAGTCTGTTTACTAGCCAAACTGGCTAGTGGAAATTGAAAACCACTAGCCAAAACTGAATTTCTACTAGTCTGTGACTAGTGGGCTACCGTTGGTGTCGAGCCCTGCAAACACTAAAATTTTAAACCCTAAGTGTGACCAGCATGTAATTTCCCCTTACGGTCGTATCGCCGAAATCATTTATTAAGATCATGAGAATAAAGGAAATAATGGCCAACCTAAGAAGCCTTGATTGTTGAACAAATTTTCCTTTTTCAATACCAATGGAAAGGAAATTTATGCTTACTGATGTCAAGATGTAAAGGATTAAAATAAACGATTTAGGTATGATGTGACAAAATTGATCAATGTTGATGTCTTTTTGAGGCATTTTTTATTTCTGTTGCCTGTCTTCTTATTGTTAGTAAATTTTGTTTGAACCCACTATTTCTAAGTTTGAAAAAAAATTAACCAAACATAAAAAGTCTTTGAGGTAATTTGGTTATATCAACTGAGTTGAAATTGTAAAATTGACCACTGTAAACAGTTCAAAAGCTGATGTTTTGAGCATTAGCCCTTTGTCATTCGCTCTGAAAAAGGGCTAACGCTTGAAATGTCAGCTTTTTAACTCTTTAAGGTGGCTGATTTACAATTTCTACTTAATCGACATAACCAAATTACCTTGTTACCCTCACTGACACAGCACCACAGTTTCTTTAGAAACTAACCCTCCTTACTTGTTTGTAAAAAGTCTTCAGTTTAGTTTCAGAAGCTGCACTGTCCCAATCCAGTTTTTGTTATCCGGTGCGACCAGCAACAGTTAAAGCCACATGTTTACTAGATAGTGTAAATTAATTATCAATATGTAATCATATATAACAAAATAATCTTGTTTTATACAACCTTAGAAATATCAATAAAAATACAATATTTGTCATCACTCTAATCAAAATGAAGATGTGAACTAAGTTTTCACTTAAATACATAAATTTCTTACTTCAATGTCATTAACATGATAGACTTCCCTGGATGGACAACAGTAACAAAATAACATTTACTTAATATTTATAAGGATGTTATCAAAAATATTTTAACTTATATCCATCATAAAAGAATCTTTAATTGTTCCAAACCTCTATCCACTCAAAAAAATATAAACTTTTAGAAAATGCAAAAACAAGGTGCACTTAAAGTTCTAGATAAAGCTATCATATTTCAAGGCACATCTTAGATGATCATGGACAGCAAGATTCTTAGCTATCTGGGTTTCTTCATGCTCTACCCTGTTGTTATTCTGAGACAAATTTACCTCCAGCAGTGTGTGTTTTCTCTTTGAATCATGAAAATCTCCATCAACTTGGGAGAATCCATTTTCATGGGCATCTTTTACATCAGTTGGTTCTTCCACATCTTTCAGTTTCCTCTTCATTCCACATCGTAAACTGTCCCCATCAGCAAATAAACTTTCATTGGAAGCAATCTTACCAGGGTTTGAATCCTCGGCCAGAGCCATCTTGTCCTCGTTGCACTTCCTCTTTATGCCAGATGTATTTACATCTTCTGCTGTGGCATACTCATCACCATCAAATTTTCTCTTTGCTCCAGGTTTTGCGTCATCACTCACAACAGCAGAAATCTTCACCTCATCATCAACGTTCCTCTTTGTTCCGCACATCTCTTTGTTACCTTTTAAAGATTTACCTTTCTGTTCACCACCATTTTTGTCATCTGGGAATTCTGCATTCACATCTGATACAGGGTCACTGCTCCCCCCTGGATTAGCTGAACTCAATGGAGATTTTGTTTCATCTGTAGGGGATTCCCCAGTTTCTACAACTACATTTTTATCATTTGGTTTTGGGAAAGACTCATCAATGGAGCTACCTTGTGCCTCATTGTTGTTTTGATCTGACAATTCAGAGCCATTCGTGGCAGAAGCAGAACCTGAATTTTTATTACTAGCTGAATTTTGGGGTGTTTGACTCTGTCTGTTTTGTGCAGTGTTTTCAGAAGTGGAGGAGCTTGACTTGAATTTGCGCCCTCTCACACTTGGGTTACTTAACTTCTTAAAACGATCTTTATAACTAGAGCTGCCATCTCTATAAACAGCATAAGATGGAGTTCCAGGAGGGGTCGGCAGAAAGCCTGGAGCCCTCCCTACAAGGGAACTGAAATGGTTACTAGTCAATGGACTGTAAGACTTCATTGGAAAGGGGTCAGAATAAGCAGGTTTGAAAAGATACTTGGGTGGATGATGAGGACCCACTGGAGTTGCAAAATTAAAATTCATTTCTTGCACTGGTGGATAATAACTTGGAAAAACATAGGGAATGACTGTCTGAATTGGTTGATATTCTTGTACCCTTTGGGAGCCATAGGGGACACTGTAACCCAAGTTAAAATTACGGCCGTAATCAAAAGGGCTGCTCAAGCCTCCAGAAAGGAGCCGCGAAGGGATTTGATATCTATCATGCATTGATGATGTGAAATGCGAATCCCAGTATGGCAAAATGTAGTCCACGTCGTAGCCACCGTTGTAAGAAGACGAATTCCAATCGTTTGAGTCGCCATTATCTGGGTAATAGCTCGACCAAGGTATTGGAGAGGAATTCCTATTGTCTGGCCGGTTCGGCAGCTGGGGAGGGTCGGGTAATTTCTTATTCCATGAGGTGCAGACTTCCGTCAAAATAAGATTTGAAATTTTGCGATGCGCTCGCATTCCCCAATGAATCCCGTCTTCGGCTTGGGTAAAATTATCCCTGTTTCTCAACTCGGTGAACAAATCCAAAAAGATTTTCTGCTGACTTGAGGTAGCGAACCGTGCGAGATTATTCGCCTTCATGATCTTATCCACTGGGATTGTGAGAAATCCTTTGCGAAGAAAACCTCCCTTGCAGCGCTCAGCTAGAGGTAAGGCAGCGTTCCAAATGAACAATAAACTCAAAGGAAATATTTCGTTTATTCCCTTCAAAAGCTTGTCTAAGTTCTCTTTATACTGCTGTAAATCATTATCGCCGTAATGATGCAAATCCCAAAAGGTTGAATTCATAATAATAATGTCGGGTCCACATGTTTTCAACTCATTCAGAATCGATGTCATGTGTTCACTGTAAGCCCGAGTCACAAAGTAATACTTGAAGGAAACCTCGTTGTCCTTAAATTCTCGCACCTCTCTGTAACTGACCCCATTCACCATTTTTCCTTCAAGCTTTCCACCGCTAAGCAATTTGTCACCGAGAAATGCAAGTTCGCCCTTCGCGCGAAGCTCTCTTTGCATCAGATAACGACTGTCTTTTTGCGTCCAGAGGCAGACAAGATCTTTGTATACAGAACGCTGGATGGAGTCACCAATAACAATAACTTTTCGGTTTTGAAAAACGTCTCGTACATCTTGGTGGAAAAATATGGCCATTTCACTCAAAACGATGTACAAGTAAGTGGATACAGCCTGGACGCCATTACGGTAGATGGAACATCTGAAGGAAACTGAAGTGAAATACTGTACCATTCATTTCGGTTTCACGTGACATAATATGTCATTCCGTCACGTCCATGAGCATTCTTGAAAAGGCTTCCAAAAAAATGTCACGCTGATATGACCGAATTGATAGAGGGCAAAAATCAGGCCAAATGATGACTTAAAAGAAACGAATTAAAAGAGTGTGTGGAAAAAGAAGAAGCATGGGCCTTGTTTATCTCAAAACATCTTACTTCCCAAAAACGCAAACAAAAAACGTGTTGTTTTTTCGATGTTTTCAGTTTAACAGGTTGTCACACCTTGAGTAAAAACACTTGAAAAGATTGTCGCATCATGGTCACGTTCTAAACTTGCAAAAATCGAAAGCTCATGGCTGGCTCTAATTTAGACGACATTATTTTCGGCGGTTTTCATGTAATTATAGCGGATACTTCGCTGCGTTACTAGCTTCTAACACTTTTATGCTAAAATTATTTGCCATTCCAAATTTTCTCTCATGTAAATTCAGAAAAAAAAAACAACAACAACAACAACAACAAAAAGACAGCTGCGTCAAGAAAAATAATGTGTCACTACTCATTATTTCCTCTTGGCTATGTATCATCACTAGTTTAAACCATTTTTGTCATTTTTTTTATTAATAATGATGAAGAGTTCTTGGAAAATTATATCTTTTGTAGTGCTGATCAGTGGCTGAAGCACATTATCGAAAGAAACTATTAAGCCTTTAAATTTCTCCTAATAATAATAAATTCAAGACAGAAGGAGACTAAAGGTGGAAACATTGTAAATAATGGGTTACTGTTTGATTTTAAGCCAAATTTTAAGATAAATTCTAAAATAAATAAAAAAATTCTAAAATAAATTCTAAAATAAATAAAAAAAATAAAAAATTCTAAAATAAATAAAAAAAAATTTAAAAAAACACGTTTGTCAAATACCGTGAAGAATTGATGATGGAGGTTTAGATCCTTGGAGAGATAAAAATTGATGGAGGGGACCATAAAACGCTAGGAAAAGCTTAGTTAGGATGTTAGATCGGACCATGGCTTTAGCAGCATGTAGATGCTACTTTCTACTTCAGTTTATTCTTTCTTTCTTTTTTTTTTCAAGAGAACGGGGGCAACAACATAAGGATAGAGGAGAAACACGAGTTAAATAATGACATTTTCTCTTGCACTTCTTCTCACGAATCAGACTTTTGGCTTGCCTCTAGTTGCTTGTAAGGTCCTGAATGCACCTGTTCCACAACTCGATAGACCAAAGAGAAGCTCGTGTCTTACGTCACAGTGACTTGTAAATGGACCACTTTTAAGTGGTCTATTTAAGAGTGATTAAAATCTCTTCAGTATAAGGGGTTGTAATTCGACTGGTCATATCCTTCTTCTTTTTTCACGCTTCCGAGTGAATCTTGCCTCTTCGCAGTTCGTAATATATGCCTGATAACTGGTTCCTCTAACACCGTGTAGAGGCTTACTTGCCGAGAAAAATAGGCAGAGGGGAACTTTACGACCGCGAAGGAGGGAATACCAAAACAATAATTTTTTTTGTCAACTTCTGACGGCAACTTTATGAAAGATGAGCAAAAGAAGAGAAAACAAGTTGAACAGCAATAAAAAAAGCTGTGTCTGCTCATTTGCAGAGTAGAGTGGGTGGTTCAAGCCACAAGTAATTGTTGAAACTTCAAATTTCTATTCGTATTTTTCTCCTATACGGTAATCGGGAAGGACAGTTAACTTATTAGCTTCTTACTCCCTTCTTACGCGTGTTCTCCCTATAGTTTTAAAAGATCCTGATATTAAACAGCTCGCGGTATCAGGCAAGTCAACAGAACAGGCAATAATTTATCTGATGCACCTTACCTTAGAAGTTTTAGACAAGGGTAATTGTTTTAACAGGTTCTTTTTCGCGGATTTTAAGAAGGGGTTCGACCTCTTAGAGCATTTGATATTGTTGAGCAAGCTATCTAAATTTGAGATTCATAATAGCCTTCTTAGGTGGATAGCTTCCTTTCTGCACGAGCGATCCCGGGTAACACGTATTCGTACCAATTTTTCTTGCGCGTGCACGTTACGGGGCGGCATCCCTCAGGGCACGAAGCTTGGCCCTCTACTTTTTGCGGTAATGGTAAACAATCTTGGCAGTGCTTGGGTTCCTTGTGCTAAATACGTGGTGGACCTCACTGTCATCGAGACCATTCCTAGAAATTCGCCTTCTGTGTTGAATTACATCGTAAATGATATTAATTCTTATGCATTTCAGAATAACATGCGCCTCAATCCGCGTAAATGTAAAGTTCTCGCGGTTGACTTTCTTCACTATAATAGTTGTGTGCCCATGCCGATCATGGTTGGCGGATCCCTTGTAGAGCAAGTTTCATTGTTTAAGTTGCTCGGCGTACATGTTTCGGAGGATCTTACGTGGACTGTGCACATTGACTGGTTGGTAAAGAAGGCCAATCGTAGCTGCGTAAGAGTGGCGTACCTCCTGTAGACATGGTTGCCATATACTGCGCGCTTATGAGACCTATATTGGAGTACGCGTCAGCTGTGTTCGCTGACTTGCCAAAGTGCCTGGATAACGCACTGGAAGATGTCCAGAAAAGGGCTCTCTCTATTATACGGCCTGACCTTTCATACGAACACGCGCTTGAAAAGGTCGCTATTCAGTCCTTGTTGGCCCGCCGCGCAGATGCATGCGAGCAGTTTATCCGTAAAACTCGCCAAGGCCACCCCTTGTACCCCCATTGTCATGAGCGAGTACTTCACAGCACAACGCAAATATGTCTGCGATCAGGCAAATCTTCTCACCGCATCCTTGTAAAAACTGAGCGTTTTAAAAATTTCGTTACCGTTAAGTATCAGCCTGTGTAATGTATTGTTTGTATCATATTCATATTTATTATGTATACACTGTACCAGTAATTCAGTCTCAGGCTGCAAGTGGTCAGAAATAAACTATATCATTATTATTATCATTATTATTATTATTATTATTATTATTATTATCATTATTATTATTATTAACTTGAAAAGTCAGAATATTAGGGATTAAGCTTCGCGACTAGAGAAAAACGCGTCCTCTTTAAGTATTTCAAGTCCTTTGGATTCTAATGGCGATATTTGGCGATCAAATATACTTGGAAATAATAATATCTTGATAGACGCCACTGACGAAAATTCAAGCAACCTAAATGCAAATGACTTTCTCAAGACCCAAATCTGCATTCGCCGAACGTACAATTCTCTGAGGAAGACTCGATCAACAATCGAAGCAAATGATCCTACTATTGAGATCTCGTCAAACATAATACCTGATCGTTTACCGCATTATGAAGCCTTTGAAAAGCCCTCCTTGTTTAAATGGGGGCTTTCAAACGATGGAAGAGCATTGTTTGTCAAAACGTCAACAATCGATGATGCATACACTGAAATCTCTAAATGGCGCAAGAACACCTTCCTCGTTCCATATGGAAGACCAGGCAAGACTTTCATCGATCAATTAACAAAACATATAAACACATGGAACAATGGCGCTGAAGGGAAACATGTCTCGATTAAGGCAGTTTTTGTTCTTAAAGCTGTTGCTCTCCAAAAGCCATATAGAAAGTCTAAAGCAAAAGATCATCAAGAATACTTCAGAGACGATTTACAAGCTCTAAACAAACGGTAACACCTAACAAGGCTAATGTTTTTGCTAATCTTGTGATGAAGGGGCAAATCCTTTCTGCCATGAGATACCTCAGTAGTGACGATGGTGGAGGGATACTTCCTCTCAGCGATGACGTCATAAGGCAACTTCGAGAAAAACACCCGGATGTACAGGAAGCCCAATTGGGATCCTTACTTTTTGGTCCAATTGAAGACGTCCCAACCACGTTATTCCTTGAAATTGATGATGAGATGGTGCGTGAGGCTGCAATGAGGACCAAGGGCTCCGGAGGTCCCTGTGGAGTTGATGCATTCGGGTTTAGGAGAATTCTATCATTGTAAAAGCTTTCAAGCAGTCTGGCAAAGATCTTTGTGATGCTCTCCGCCGCTATGTTGGCCAGAAGACTATGTACGGAGTACGTGGACCCCAGTAGCATTGAGGCGTTACTCTCAAGCCGTCTGATACTCTTGACAAGGGTGAAGGAGCAGTCCGACCATTTGGTGTCGGGGAGGTACTGCGCAGGATCATCGGGAAGTGCGTCAGAGGGGTAATAAAGACTGATGTTATTGAAGCTAGTGGCTCATTACAAGTATGCAATACAATGTGATACAACGCCACAATGAGATCAGAGACCTGGAGGCGGCACTGCTTAGTACCGTATGTAAAGATGTGCAAATCGAGCCTCCCCTGCAGCAAATTTTGAATAATGGAACCAATACTTTCCAAGATGCTCATCTTGATATTCTAGCCAGAGGTGTTTGGGAGCGACAGAAGTCTGCATACTTTGATGTCCGGGTATTCCACCCTTATGCTGACTCCTATCGTGAGAAGACATCTGAGCAAGTCTTTAAACAGCACGAAAATGCGGAGAAGAAACGAAAGTATGCTAGTAGAGTATTGGAAATAGAGCAAGGATCCTTTACGCCCCTGATCTTTAGTACCGCCGGAGGGATGGGCACTGAATGCAAAATTTACCTTAAACGCTTAGCTGAACTCATATCCATTAAGAAATGTGAAACATAATCTACCACTATGTCCTGGATCAGAGCCAAAATCTCTTTTGCGCTTTTACGATGCGCCCTCCTATGCTTAAGAGGTACAAGAGAGAAGAAAAGAACATTTGAGACATTCGCTACAGATTTTTTAATTGACAATGCTATGGCAAATACAAGCTAGACATTTTTAAAACTTGTTTTTACAGTTTTTTAGAATAAGAGTGTCATTTCCTTTCTCATATATTTTTTTTTAATGTAATTTACTTTTATAAGGATAATTTCGATGCACGTTTTTTTTTTAAATGCCTTCAATACGAACTAGTAGTTGCTTCCGCGATTTTTATATGTAGGTCGTTTTTGTTATCAAAGTTAGTTTGGGTCTGATACGAGTCTGATCCTAGAGAACCGATTTTAACAGATGTGTTCCGTGTCAATTAATTTGGAAATGTACGAAAGGAAAAACTATTACCCACGCGAAGTTATTGTAATGTTTTAAGTTTTGTGAAGGTGTAGTCTGATCGTCCGGGTGAGTGTAGTCCTGAGAAGGACTGTTGTCGGTGGTGGTGGCTGACTTTTCGACAAACTGTGCGGAAGTCATCATCAGAGTCAAGTGAATGATTGTTGTCAGTAGAATGTTCTTATTCCAGTTCGTATAAAATGATCGGTTGGTTTTGCCGTGATGTTATTGGCTGTAAGACTCAAGTGACGTAGGTCGGTCGTGATTGGTCTATTTCGATCTGTCGGTAAAGTTAGGTCGTTCTTTTTCGGTCGTTTGTGATGTTTATGTCGTGAATGAGTCGTTTGTATGGAGCGGGTAGCTGTTGACAGCTGTTTAGGGGAGTCTGTTCTAAGTTAGTAAACCAGCTTTCCAGAGTCAGTCGTTGAAAATAGTCAGTGCTGTAGGTTAGGCATTGCGCAGAGTCCCAGTCAATGTTGTGGTTGGTAAGTCGATGGTGTTCAGCAATGAGATTGCTGACATCACCTTTTCTCGTCGCCCGTCTGTGTTCAGTCAGTCTTGTTGTGAGGTTTCTGCCAGTCTCACTGTTGTAGGAGGCTTGGCAGTCGGATCTCTTAAATCGTTCCCTGTCTGTTCCTCGGTTCGTCTTTGTCTTTAACGTTGGTTAGTAACTGACGTAGTGTGGTGATGGGTTTGCGTCGCTCGAAACGTAAGCTTTTATAATCATAACGGTAGCCAATTTACCATTTCAACTTTTTTGATATATTCAAATTTTACTGAAAACACACCCGTGATATTAATCCTTGATTTTACTCGCCCCTATGCGATGACCTATACTAATTTGCCTCTCTCTCTCCCAACCCTTCCCAAAAAATCTTATTCTGGTCCATCTCCTACTTTCCATCTTTCGCTGTGAATGGACCTAAGGTTCAAAATATCGTGTGAAGGACATACAAACAGCCGTCCACAACTTGAATACAAAAAAAAATTGATCGGGAAGAGGTCACTGAGAGGTAACTGCCAACACTTTTGAAGAATATAGATTTGATCTATCATAATAACATGTAATGATATTTATGGAAGATAAATACGACAGAAATTAACAGCTCTTTAACGTTTACGCAACATCGTGCACATTTTTTCTGGCTCGTTAGAGTTCGTAAAAGTTTGACGCGTGACTCAGTTTTCGTCCTAGCGTGACATTAGGTCAGCACGGTACGTCATCGTTAAGCACACAGGCTGACATCCAATCGGCAAACATTAAAGGATTACTGTCTCATAGCTCAGATCAGTAAACTAACGAGGATTTCTAACATTCTGTATGATATATTTATTGTCGTGAGTTTTTTTTTTCTCTCTGTTCGAGCAAAACATGCGTCGTTCAACAAAGGTTCATCCTTTTCAACCGCCGGGCAGCCAACTGGACTCCTACCCTGAAAAGTCCACGTACTGTGTGAAATACCTTATGTTTTTCATGAACGTTGTCTTTTGGTTCGTAAGTTGCTTGATCTTGGCAATCGCTGCTTACGCTATGGTGGAAAAACAAGAAATTTACGGTAAAATAAGCCGTATGACCACCGATCCTGCGGCGATTTTGTTGGGCATCGGTATCATAATGTTTATAATCTCCTTCACTGGTTGCTTGGGTGCACTGAGAGAGAATACGTGCCTGCTGAAGTTTTACTATTTCTCTCTAGCCTTCATGTTGTTGTTAGAAATCACGGCCGCAATCTTGGGCTATGTGTATTCGGGCAGAGTCAAAACCGAGATGCATAACGCGTTCACAAAGATGATCGATAACTATTTGGACGACCCAGATCTTCAACTCATTATAGATGCTACCCAAAAAGAGCTGAAATGCTGTGGTTCTGAAAAATACACCGACTGGGAAAGGAATGTATATTACAATTGTTCGTCTCCGTCGATCGAGAGTTGTGGTGTCCCTTATTCATGTTGCACTACCGACGAAGTCAACTCGCAATGCGGATTTGGTGTTTTGGCGCTTTCAGAGAGTGAAGCTAGTGAAGCTATTTACACTCAGGGATGCTTGAAAGGTGTCGAGGATTGGTTTCGAAGTAATCTACTTTTAATGGCGTCCATAGCAGCTTGTCTTCCCGTGTTACAGCTCATTGGGTTTTGTTTGGCACGGCGGTTTACTAATGACATTAACGATGTGCTCGCGATGCAGGGAAGGAACTGAACTTTGTTCTAGTAAAATTTTAAGCGTGTTTTGTTTTGTTTTTTTGTTTCTTTTTTTTTTGTGGTGTGGTGTTTTACTTAATATATCTTTCTACGCATTCTTGAGATCGCATTAAAACAACTGTAGATGTTGACAGAGAAAACTCTCTAATAGGCGATTTTAGTTATATCAACCTTTCCTGTTGGAGTTTGGGAGTATTTGCCTTACCACAGGGATAATGCATTTTTTATGGGCAGCAAATTCCAGGGACAACAATTAGCATGGATGTAGAAGCTTTTTTTTTTATGTGAATATTCATCAAGTTTGTTAAAGAAAAGAAAAGAAAAAGAAAAACATGTACAATATATATTAGAGACACTTCCGCGGATTTAACTTCCTACTTCAAGTGCCTGTGCACTTAAATAGTTTATTTGCACCTGGGATGTTATAACATATATTCAGCCCGTGTACCTGTAAATATTAGATTTTTAATGTCTTATTTATCCTGAGACAAAGGTAGAAGTGTAAAACACTTTTAATAAGTAAGTTGTTTTATGTTAAAAATGGTATTCCAAACGTTTGGCCAAAGCGGAAAATGGGATGCAAGTTCAGATGTATACTCACTGAATAAATGTATTTGTATTTAGTAGATACTAAGACAGCGAATCAGTAGCGTGGGAGGCATTGAAGGCTCATATTCCAAGTAACCTTGTGTGGAAGTGCTTTGCAGTGTGTTACAAGCTGAAAATTTTTGCTTAATTTTAATAAAACATTCTTGAAAAAGTTCGGGAGTTATGAAATTCAACATTGCAATTATTCCATTTGCGCTTGTTGGAGATTGGTTACAGCCAGCTCATATCCAACGAACACTCATGGAATAGTTGCTAGATGTTTACCTCTGTGTAGCCCATGCATGGTTTGGGCCAAGAAATATTCTAATTATTGTTGGAATGAATTAGTTAAAATCACCTTTTTGCACCATATTGTCCCACTGTTTTAGCATATACCAAAACAGTTACTATTCACCCTCGTGTTGGTGGCCAGTGGTGAATAGGTGTTAAATCATAGCACTATTTCTTGACCATTTTGTAAATAACATTTACTTGTAATTTCATGGGATGAAAGGAGCTTCAAAAGTCAATTATCATGCCAAGCCTGTGAAAATTTGGTAGAATAGTTGGTAGTCTGTGTAGCTGGCAGTAGCAGTTGCTTAATCAGTACACAACATTACTGCCTACTGTCACAGGAGAGTTGTGCAAGCTTTAAGGAGAATGGATCAAAGCCTTTTTTATGCACCTGCTCCTGCTAAACTTGCTTGCAAGAAAATTGGCTCAGTCAGTCAGTTACATTTGAAAATGTATCTGTGGGAGTGTTATTATATCAATGACAACTGTTTGTTTTAGGTTTTTTAGATAGGCCTTGAGGCAGTCATGCTTGTGGATCGCTGTTCCACAATCAGTACTTATGCAAAACAATTTTTGTGTGAAAACTGTGTTAAAGTGAAATCATTTCCAATGCAAAAAAAAGACTGATTGTTTCAAACGTTTAATGATGGGTTGATCAAAAACACTTTAGTAACTAATCCATAAACACTTTGGTAACTAATCCATAATTTTACCACCAATGGGAGTTTTAAGGACTAAGAATGTGTTTGGGGGTGATCTTTGGAACCATTACCAGCCCCATTGTTGAATTCATTGGTTCATTGAAATACAGAATTTTATCATCTAAATCTTAATTAAGAAGAAGTGAACATTAATTTTTGTCACCTAAGGGGAGGGGGGTGGTGGGTACATGTGCACCAACACACCTATAGCTGGGTGTTAACAAATGAGGTTGCATAGAAAGGTAGAGGGATGAAGTGTTTTGAAGAAGAACCACCATCTCTGAACTTACTCTTAGATAGACTTGTGAGTGTAAAGAGGAGAGGCCTTGTCAAATCCACATAGAGTGGGGCTGCCAACAGTGAGAACTCAAGACTATTATTAACCTCGGGTGGAACAGGGCATTACTGCTCTACATAGCACTTGGTATATATCATGAAGTAAGGGGTTTGTATCCTCCTTTACCTGGTTGCTATGCTTCACCTATTCCTTCATTAATTGCGGGGAATATAGTAATGATTGTAAGCTGAAATCATGCAGTACTATCTGCTAAAAAACATAGTTGTTGACATGTTTCAAGTTTCAATGATGTCTTCTTATTTTATTCCATAACACACCCTTGATTTTTACATGCAATAGATAAGAGTAAAAGACTTGCTCTACATTTCTTGTCTACACAATTCCTCAAACACTTGAATTAAAATCTTGTTCTGATAGGCAAACTCTTCCTAGAATCTGAAGCCTTTTAATTTGTTAACACTTGCATTTCAAAAGGCTCAAAGCTGAACTTTTTCATTGAGTCACCATCTTGCAACCTTAAAGCACAAGTTGCTGCCAGAAATGAAATTTCATTCCCCACCAGAAAAATTAGAAAGTCAATAGTTAAAACATTTTAGAATGAGATGAATACTCCAACTTTTTTTTTCATTAGGAGGCTTTAGTAATATATCATGATAAGGTTTGTTTAATATATCATTGCTCACAGATGATTGCAAGAATTGTGCATGCTCTGCGTACCCAACAACTTACTACAATCAAACCATAAAATCACAATCTTATAGCATCAATTCGTGAAAGTACTTCTGGCAGTACAATTTCTTGCTGTCTCCTACAAAGCAATTAATTTGGTACTAGTGAAATGAAGTCCCCAAGAATCACCTGAAATTTTTACTCATAATTATATACTGAAAAAACAGTTCTTTGCCTCATGTTCAGTAAATTATCGAAGACAGTTGATCAACCAAGGCAGATAATTTTAAATTCACCACAGCTTTTTGCTGATTGACAGTCACTGCAAGGAAACCCTAAGGTAAAGAGCCACGCAATTCAGAGAGCATAAAAAAAAATTAAAAAAAAAAGCCAGATGATCCCTCCCTCTTATGAGAAGATTTATTTATGTATTCACACACAACTAAATTAAAGACTCTCATGATTATGAAGCAAATTCTCTTTGTCAGCACTCTAAAAAATGTATAGAGAATGTTATATGGAGAATATGCTTACTAATGTATGGGTGCAAAGGGATAAAAAGCTGGATCCTTTATATATATCCAGTGTGCACCTCCTTAACCTTAATCAGATCACTAGGAGGTCAATCACAATTTAACCACTGACAGCATTGTTTTTAGGCATACATTCCTTTCTTAAAATTGTCCTACCCCCTATCATCACATCCTCTCTGTTTATTTCTGTATGTGGATGCGTGTGAATCAAATAATATTATGAATATTGTTCAACTAATAACCTAATATTATGGAAAATTCCACCTAGGGCTATCGGTACCTGGATAATAGTAAATTTGTTATCTGGTTGGCCTATTTACTTTGTTCTAAATGCCACACTAAATGTACCTCTGAGTCAATTTACTTAGACATTAGAAAGCCTTTAGACAGTTATAATATGTAATAAATCATATATTAGAATTGTGCAACAGGAAGGTCATTCTGAGTGGATGATTGGGATGCGATCCTTTGTGCAAGTGCTGGTTATTCCACAGTTACGGACTTGGCCAAGTTGCGTGGACAATCCACCTGCAGAAGACCAACAAAGAGCAAGCTCAAAAACACTGTTACATAATTTTGTTACCAATGATATTCATTCATGACTCTGTACTGAGGGGAGGAAAGGAGGAATCCTCTTGAATTGGATGACTGGAGAATGGCTGTGTGCTGTCTGTCTAAAATGGTGCCAGCAAGCAGGTTGGTATTTTCAACCAACAATTATCAATCAAAAATAGATGCCTGCTCAAGAAGAATTCAATGTGGCGTTGAATAATTTCAAAGATGAGGTCAACGGGACAATTCAGGAAGACATACCAATGTGATTGTTAGATAGTGTTAAGCTACAGTGATGCACTAACATAAGTTTACCCACAGCTCTCCTGTTGGAAATTACAGGGGGTGGGTGTGACAATAACAAGAATTCACTGGAAGAATGTAAAACAAAAAAGCTGCCAATTAAATCAATTTCAACACAATTATCTGCTGGCCAGTTTTTCTTTTTATCATTCTAAGACTTGTTTTGCAATTTCAATGCCATTGAGACTACTTACTAGACATTTTTCTAGTTTCTTTTTTAGTTCCCTGAATACATTAAGTATGTGAACAAGCTAAGCTACAGGGATTGTTTTGTTGTGTTTTGATTTCTTTTTTTTTAAGTACGTGCCATAGCCAATTAATTCAGGCAGTGTAAAAGTTTAACCAATCAGAAAACAGGATTCATTACATCTTGCCTGATCATGGGGCTGTCCTTAATTAAACTAAACAAATATATCATGAGATTTGGTAAAAATTTTCAGGACCCATCTCCATGACTATGTATGTAAAAAAAATAGGCAAGGTAATTAATATTAATACTGATCATTTGTGAGAGCTGGATATAAGTAGAACTGTCTGTAAAATGGATGCCCTCAAATATACCTCTTCAAATTAATATTCACTGCCTCAGATGTGACCTCAAAAAATTGTTACCAGTAATTCAAACATTTTTTCAATCATGGTGTAGACTGAGTTACAGGGTGGATTAAGTTGTTGTTGTTGTGGTTAGTATTAAGTCTTGTCTTGAATGTTAGCCATTCACTCACATCATATCCACGAAGCACAGCAATGTGGAAAGACAACAACTGCAGTGGAATGACTGACAAGATTCCCTGAAGGCAGTCAACAGTTCTGGGCACCTCAAGAGTGCGGAACGCATGGCTCTTCACTTCTTCATCACCTTTATTGCAAATAAGTATGGGGCGCCCCTAACAAAAATAACATACAAAAAAATTCAAAAAGTTTTGGTTTTGATGAATATAAATTACAAAAAACTCTTGGGATGATCACAGCTAAATTTGACTGACTTCAGGGCAGTCCAGACTTTTTTGAATTGTGAAAACTCTTTCATAAACATCCTTGAACATTTGTGACAGTCAGGAAATAATTATAGAAAATTGGAGCTTTACATTAATTCTCCCTTTTTGCATGTTTCATAATGTTCCACTGACTCTGTCTTCTCAATCACATTCTTATCACCTAACCAGTAAAAAGGTGTTGATGCTGTAATGAGGAATTTCTCTTTGGTCACCTCTAAAGTGAAAGGCCAATTAATTTACTCAATCCATATAAAGCTGTCAACAAAACAATAAATAAAGGCTGATAGTTTCTAAAGAAACTGTTTGGCACTGCGTCGGTGGGGGTAACGAAATAATTTGAATATATCAACAGAGTTGAAATGGTAAATTGGCCACCATTACGGTTATAAAAGCTGACATTTCGAGCGTTAGCCCTTCGTCGGAGTGAATAGAGGAATTGTGGGTTGGGTGTGCTTTTAAAGGCAGAAAACAACTGATTTGAACAACAAATGAACTTTTTGGCTTCTACGAAATCAAAAGATCACCACAAGCAGAGAATTAAGATGGGGTTCTTTTTACCTGTCGTGCTGTCACCTGCTGTAATGCATTCATGCATTTCTAAAAAAACAGACAATTTTCATAAAGTTATGCAGGGACTAGGATGCAAAAGTTTGGTCACAATTTTTCAACATGCAAAAAATTACCTTTAATTCATGGTGACAAAAATGGATAAAAAAATATGGGATAAAGATCATGAGGAGTGGAGAAATACAATTCATGTTACAGGAAGACATTGCAAATTAGAAACTGTTTCTTTCATTACCACAAATTACCAAAAGGCTCAGACGTTTTGGTGAAAAGTACATCAATGACACATATCGGAAGCTTGTAATCTACTACACTTATTTCATGCACCAAAAATTACCATCATGATGCTCTTTAAAATCATTCAAATTACTCCCCACTACCCTTCAAATGGGTGCCCTTCCCTTTGACTAAATGTGTTAGAAATTATTGATGATAATTAATGAACAATAACTGTAAGAGAATATCAAATATAACACCGTTGAAACTACTAGCAGTGTTTAATTTATATCTCACTGCTTTTCCGTTGAATGCTTACTAGGCTTTATACTAGTCTGGTACATTTTCAGTGCTCCGAGTCTACACTGCACTACAAAAATAAACAATTTCTGAACAAACCGTAAACACTGCATCCCTCGACACCAACATAATAACAGGCATGTTCTTGTCCACAAGAGCTAGTGGACCATGTTTGAGTTCCCCAGCAAGGATACCTTCTGAATGCATGTATGTCAACTCCTTAATTTTCTGGAAAGAAATTAAACTAATTATAAGAAAAAAGATCAATGTAAAGAAAAAGTTTGATCTAATGTCTGATAAAAACAAAGCTTAGCATAGGATGGAAAAAGTACTTTTCCAAACTAGAAAATTGAAAGTATCATCTGTTTACCCTTTTGTTTCCATCACCTCTCCTTATCTGTCTGTATGAAAATGTATTGAACAGATATAGTAAGGGGAAATTCAACATTGGTCACTCCTAGACAACTGAAGGAGATGCTTTAAGGAAATGCTCTAACCAGAGGTAAAACCATCATTGCTCAAAATTCAAAGCAATGTACACTGAAAATTTCAAAGTAGGACTCAAGTTGATCATACATATGTTTGTACATCTCTTAAATCCTATCACAGGTAACTTGGTTAATGAGACAACTACAGTAATTTCAAATGAAGATCATTACCAGAGCTCCTTCCAAGCAAGTTGCAAATTGAAATCCTCTGCCCATGACAAGGAGACTCTTCTGTTGATAAATCTCTTGTGCCAACGACTGGATTTCTTCATCTAATTTTAGAACCTCCTTTATGAGTTCTATGCAAAATTACAAAAAAAACAAACAATCAAAGAAGCAAAAAACAGCCAGAGATAAGCAAAGGAGCAAATTGGATAACATTTAGTAACATTTAATTTAGTACTTAAATCCACGCGTAAATCTTGACTTTTAAATTGGGTTTCAAAAATAAACTGTTGTGTCTTGCATGGAAGTTTTTAATGGTATTTCAAGTTTCTTATGTTTAACCTGTGGGAAGTGCTATGGCTGTGGCTTATGGTCGGTGTGCTTGACTCCCAGGTGAGTTTTCCAGGTTTGAGACCTACATGCCCAGGTTAATGTATTGTGTTCTTGGGCACACAGCAATTCTCTCCACCTAGGAGTGTAAATGGGCACTGGCGAACAGTCAGGGAAGCTGCCTGATGGAATGTTTAAGGGGTAACCCAGGGATGGACTAACATTCCATCCACAGAGCTGGAGGGGTAACCCAGGGATGGACTAACATTCCATCCAGGGAGCTGGAGGGTTAGTAATACTTAATGCAAAGGAAACTGGGATGAAAGCTCTGACTGGGTCACAGGGCCACTTGGCTCAGAGTATAGACTACTTTGTAAACCCACGCATTACCTGCAATTTACCTGGTAATTTTTTCATCCCTTCAATTATTTCCCTACGTCTCTGCTGCATGGAGATTCTATCTTCTGACATCATCAAGGCAAACATTGTCAAAGCAAGGAACTGACTTGTGTAAGCCTGCACAACACCGAAATACAGTCACAATTAACAAAAATTACTGAAATGAACAAATTAACCCTTCACCTCCCAAGATCTGATTTTGAATTCTCCCCTCTAGCTGCTACACATTTCCTCATAAACAAGTTAGGAGAATTTGGTGTTCAATCAAGGTAACAACTTCTAACCGATAAGCTTGAGCATTCTCATTACATATTTATTGGATGATGTACGCATATTATAGGGAGAATTTTCATGTTAATCATTTCTGGAAGTTAAAGGGTTAAAAAAGCCCATTGATGGCTCTTAAAGATCACATGAAAATAATTTCAAAGAAGAGAAACTGTATTCCCCCCCCCACTTATTAATTGTCAACCACAAATTTTTAAGCTGGACAGCGCTTGTTATGAAAATTAATTTTAAGAGAGAAGCAACTTTTTCTAAGTTTAAAACACCTTTGTACTTGCAACACCAATTTCTGGACCAGCATTGATGTGACATCCACACATACTTTCTCTGGAGATAGAGCTTCCCACTAAAAAAAGAGAAAACAAAAAAAACAAAACAAAAAACAATCCAGTAATGGTGAACAAATTTTTTTAGTACAGTGTAACAAATTATTTAAAAAATCAGTTATCAACTTGATCAGTGATGACAGCTAGTCTCTTCAACAGGTAGTAGAAAAAAAAATGTCAAGAAAAGTGAATGCTATCATCTCCATTGATCAATGCCACTTATCCAAAGATACACATACAGTTACCTCTACATTGCTGCAAACAGACCAGAAAAATACATAAATATTAAAAAAAAGGGAATAAATTAAGAGATGAGACAAGATAAAACCATCTGATTCAATATCATAACTTACTGGTAATTAGAAGTACAAATGTACATTGTAATATTAGCCATATTGAGCTAACCGCCTCCCAGTTAGCTCAATGGATAGAGCGCTGGACTGTTGTGCGGGAGGTTGAGGGTTTAAGCCCTGGCCAGACCAATACTCAGGGTGTTAAAATAATTGAGAAGAGTTAATTTGCTACCTTTCTATAACATCAAGAAATGGTTAGATATTCTACTCTTCTTGGAGAGGGACGAATAAATGGAGGTCCCGTCTCCTGCAGGGTTGGGGTAGGAGACGTTAATTTCCCACACACGAGATTACTGTGTGATGGATGTCCTCCCCTGGGGTGGGATGGGTGGGATATTGGGCGCACTTAATTTGGAGCCTCACTCTGTTGTGCGACCCTCACCACACTCCGGTGAAAGTGATTAAATAAATAAATGTTAGTAATAATAGGTATGATGTTCTGTACTCAATGATGTACACATTGATAGTTTTTGCTGATACCTGTATTGGTGATTCCCACAATGAGTGCTCCTCTTTCTTTGCAGTACCGTAACGCATTCAGAGTGTCAGCTGTCTCTCCTACAAAGAATAATTACAACGTAAATAAGTCTCACTCTGACTGGGTCGAAGAGTGATCTCCAATTTTCTACCTACAAGCTTGGACACAATCATGCCTGTGCTCAGTTCTGGGCCCAGTTGTTCGAAGATCGATTAGCGCTAACCCAGGGTTAAATTTTAATCCAGGTTTCTATATTTCTCTGTTCAAAAGCCATCTTAAGATAATTTTCCCAATTCTTCTTAGAGCATTCAATCATCAAATTGTAAACAAATGGAATTAAAGTGAATTTTATTTTAAAGCTTTCAGATTTGTAATTAAATTTCCCGGTAACCCTGGGTTATCTTAACCCGCCTTTGAACAACCCGGCCCTGATGTCTAATTAAAATGATTAAAATGATTAAAATGATTAAAATGAAAGTTTACCTGACTGACTGATAAAGAAACACACATCATCCCTAAATATTGGAGTTGATCTGTCAAGGAAGTCGCTGGCCAGTTCTACAACTACAGGAAGTTCAGTAAGTTCTTCCAACAATTGTCTTGTCTGCAAGTAAAAAAAAAAAAAAAAAAAACCAATTGATTTTATAGATTCTCCAAACCAATGAGTACTGGTCAATGAATTTGCCATATTTAACAGCATTCTTAAGGAAAAGTGGGCACTCAATTAAACATTGAGCGAACCGCCTCCTGGTTAGCTCAATTGGTTAGAGCGCTGGATTGTGTTGTGCGGGAGGTCGAGGGTTCGAGCCCCGGCCGGATCAATACTCATGGTCTTAAAATAAGTGAGGAGAAATTGCTACCTTTCTATAATCAAGAAATGGATAGATATTTTAGTCTTCTCAGATAAGGACGAATAAACCGTAGGCCCCGTCTCCTGCAGGGTTTGGGGTAGGAGACATTAATTTCCCACACATGAGATTACTGTGTCGTGGATGTCCTCCCCTGGGCTGGGATGGGTGGGAATTGGCCCTGAAAAGCCCCCATGGGGAGTGGTCAACTATCCTATGTATGTATGTATGTATGTATGTATGTATGTATGTATGTATGTATGTATGTATGTATGTATGTATGTATGTATGTATGTATGTATGTGTGTGTTTGTGTGTGTGTGCGTGTGTGTGTGTGTGTGTGCGTGCGTGCGTGCGTGTGTGTGTGTGTGTATGTATGTATAAACATTACCTGGTTTGGAGATATTATATTCATTTTGGTGCTTAATTAGAATCTTAATAACTATCAATCAGAAGATAGTGGTTGAACTTACTGCTAAAGCACTGTGATAGCTTGTGCCACAAGCAATCATCAATATTCTTCGGCATCGGCGAATTGTATCAATATGAGACATCAGACCACCAAGTCTTACTGCCAAATTTATGAAGAAAACATGAAAGTTACACATCAAAGATGAATTAATTCCAATATAATTATACATGTAGTCTCCTGTGCCATTTTGATTCAGGAACCGGCCATGATGCAGAAACAGATTCTGCTAATTTCAAGTAATACACATTAGACTAAGTCTAATTAAGACTGAGTGACTAGCACCTTATTTCTCTTCACCACATCATCCCTCACAATTTTTTACCCCTTACAATTTTCACCCCTTACATTTCTACCCCCTTACATTTCTCTCACCCCTTATAACTATCACCTTACAATATCACCCCTGAATAACACATCAATATCACCAGAATAAAGGAAATGATTGCCAACCTAAGAAGCTTTGATTGTTAAACAAATTCTCCTTGTCAGCACCTTAAGAAATGTATAGAGAACAGTATGGAGAATATGCATACTGACATTTGGGGGTAAAGGGTTACCAACAGTG
Organism: Stylophora pistillata; assembly: GCF_964205215.1. Classification (NCBI taxonomy): domain Eukaryota; kingdom Metazoa; phylum Cnidaria; class Anthozoa; order Scleractinia; family Pocilloporidae; genus Stylophora; species Stylophora pistillata. The sequence continues at coordinate 35,761,559 of NC_142521.1, read as the reverse complement.
AGCAAGCATTTATTTCATTTAGTTTTAGGAATGAATGCTCTGAGAAACTCTCTGGCTTGATTTTTTTTTCCTGGGTTTCCAAATGAGATTTCTCAGGGGGTTGGGTTCATATATGAGAAGAGTAAAATTTGCACAATAAAGAAAATCTTCTTAAAAGATTTCTGCTATCACAAATCCTTTATTAACCAAGCCTGTATTGCAAAAATGGCTTCCTATTGGCCTTATTAGTTTTGGGAGTATTTCTCATGAAATATTTTCCATCTCTAGCCTCCCGGTTAGCTCAATGGATAGAGTGCTGGACTGTTGTGCGGGAGGTCGAGGGTTCAAGCCCTGGCCGGATAGACACTCAAGGTCTTAAAATAATTGAGAAGAATATGCTATCTTTCTATAACATCAAGAAATGGTTAGATATTCTAGTCTTCTCCGATAGGGACGAATAAATTAAGGTCCCATCTCCTACAGGGTTAGGGGTAGGAGACGTTAATTTCCCACGCACGAGATTACTGTGTGATGAATGTCCTCCCCTGGAGTGGGATGGGTGGGATTTATTGGGTGGACTACTCGCATGGTTCGCACATGTTCCGTTCTAGTCCTACCCTCCTACGGTAATGCAGTGAAAATGATTAGAACAGTAGTCGCTTGATCATGCAGTCGTAAGTTATTCTACCAAATGGATATCATTAGTCAAGGTTCCTTCCAGCCCCCCCCTCCCACTCTCTGTCGAGTAAAGAAATGTCCTTACCACTTCCTGACTCTAAATTGACTCGTCCTCTCATTGTATTCACAACACTTTCTGGCTGTTCAAAGATTTCTTTCTGCATAAAGGAGCTGTAATTCCCTAAATTAAAATTTACGTGTATTTATTTTGAGCCATAATTATTTAGAAAGAAAGATACACTTCTTTCTTTATGATTTCTCAAGTCCAGCTGTAGCTGAACTCTACAAAATAAAACACTCAACAGGTCTTCCATGCTAACATGTATGCAAATGCATCCTTGCTTGTTGAGTCTGTAGTGACTGAAATACCCAAACCTGAATGAGAAGAGAGCCCTACTCTCCTATTAGCTTTTAATACACAGGAAATTCAAAGCCAACAAAGGCAGAAAAATGTACCATCAACAAATTATACATAATTTGCCATCTTGCTGACACTAAAAATCAATATACTTTAATTTTCAATTCATGAATGCAATCATTCACAACAGTTCTCTCACTGGTGACAGACATTATACTACAAAATGAGCTGCTAACAATCCATACAACTACCTTTCATGATCTGCTGCAACTCCATTTGAAGCGTCTGAACTTCTCTGAAATAATTCTCTTCGGATGCATCTCCACGCTTTATGCGATGGATTGAAAGATCTGCACACAATTTAAAAAATCATGATCATCATATTTCAATATCTGGGGATCAACCTTGCAATCTAAGAGCTTCTCTGCACAGAGATTGCCTGGACCTGAGTTCATTTCTGTAGCAACAATGGGTGTTAAGCAAAACAAAATTCAGTTTCAGCTTTCCAATTAATTACTGGTAATTCACTAGACATGTCTATTTTCAGAAAATAGACTTTGGCTCAATAAATTTTCTAACTTATTTATTAAATAGAAAAATTGGCAATTTATGGAAATGTTCTCTCCCTGTGCATGGTGCTGGACAGGCGCAATCCCTAAATATACTACGTAAAACAGCTATGCCTGTTGACTAGTTAGAGAAGTTTTAAGTCATTTTAACTTACTTCCATTACTAACTGCAGCAACATCATCATCTTCCAAGTAGATCACTCTGTTCGTATGCTCAATAACAGCACTGAGGATTAAATATTTTTATCAATAATCCATTACATGAGCAGGAATATTTTCAAATTTTACAATTTCAGTGATTTGGGTACAATAACTTCTAGTCAAGATTAAATCATTGCTTCAACTGACACAGATAGGAATGGAGCTCAATTTTCAATGCCCTCTGATTAATTCTGTATAAAGGATCTGGAAAAGAGGGAACGGACTGAAGTATTAAACAAAATCTTGTTGTGCCCTACCTGGTAAAACTGAATGTAAAAATTACATGCCCTTACCTAGTGTCTCTTGATCTAAACATTTCTTTGTACATCGTATATACTTAATGGAAAAGCATTTTATTATCCAACTATACTCCTAAACGAGTACAAATAACACCATAGACAAGTACAAATATCACGTGGTATTTGTACTCGTCTATTGCAGTACCGGTTAAACAGGTTTTCTCGCATCGTGCAAGCGAAGAGTTGGATTGTAGTTACGAAAAAAAAAAAACTGATGGCGAACAATTTGAATCATATTTCTGACGACAAAGAGTCAGAATGGCTGGCAAATATAGATCCAAGTTCATTAGATGAATGGAACAAAGATAAACAGCTTGACGACCAGAAAATTTCTTCATTTAATGAAGAAAATAGAAACAGCAGCACAACAACTTGCCAATTCCGTTCCGCTTCGCATACTTCTGTCACGCACTCCTCATAAATAAACATCTGCGAAATTCCCCCGCACTGCAATAACAGTTTGGCGTGTTGGATAATAAATAACTTATTAGACATTTTGTTGTGTAGTATCGATCGCTGAGTATTTTACTCGTTATTTGTATTTTGACTCGCCCTACGGGCTCGTCAAAATATGGCACAACTTGTAAAAATACTCAGCGATACTACACAACAAAACGTCTAATAAGATATATGTATTAATATTGGACAGCTGCAGAGTTCGTGTACTAAGCACGAGTCCTGCAAGAGTCTCTTTAACTGATGTCAGTATACAAACCTTGCATCTGAGGCAAAGTAAATTTCAATTGGACTGTCTTTGTTTGTAGCCAAACTTGACCAACCAAAACCATTCACAGCAGCATCTTTTCCTTCAGCATCATCATGTGTATCTCCTAATATACGTGCAAGACAAAGAAGAAACAGCATGCATGCCTCACTCAAAATAAATGAGGCATTTGAAATGGAGATACCTCATTCATATTCAATTAATTTGCATTTCTTCTCTCTTCTCATCTTTACCATCCAATTTTGATACTTCTGTTCCTTTTTTTTTTAAGTAAAAGGTAACTTTATCATTGAGTTTAATTAGTTAATTATCTGCTGGTAATTGTAAGTCAGAGTGTTGGTTGACAGAGCTTTAACTGCACTATACAACATGATTGATTTTATATTTACCTGAACTGTACACAATGGGCAACCTATCTGTTTTCAGGGGGAATGCACTCTTGATACCCACAAGCAGGGGACTGCCACGCCTAACAAAGCCATTGTGAAAGAAAAATTAAGTTTCACAACTTTCTTTATTTACTAATAAGCAAAATAACATACAATGGAACAGAATTAAATCAATGGCACTCAGGCATTGTTGCAGCTTGAAGTACTTACTAGCCAGATCTAATTTGCAATATGTAAATACATTTGGCTTATTTTAATAAGTGGAATCCGATGTATTTCAATGCAATAAACTGACTCCTGAATCAGATGAAAGGGAGGGAAAAGAAAAAGTTGTGTCATTCATATTTCATTGGATATTTTGGATACATTTCTTGACGACAAGATGGTTGAAAAATATACCCGCTGCAGCCATCGCCAATTGAGAGAGAACTTTGAGGACCACACCTTAATTCTTGCATCTAATTCATTTCATTTTAAAGATCAGCGGTTCAAAGTGAGCCTATTTCTATTTCATATATGTTAATGTGTTTTAAATGTTTGACACAAACCTGGTGGCCACAATTTCACCTGGAAACTTTGAGCTTTTAAAAGCAAGTGCAAATGCTCCCTCCTGAGGAAACAAATGATAACCATTAATAAAAGGGATGCATGTTAGCAAATTCAATTCTTTCAACAGATGTTACAAGGATTGTGGTTTTTATCTTGGCACATATTATTATTGCAAAAGGCAGAGAAGAGGGAGAAAGAAACTTAAGGAAGAGCAAAGAAATTTCACTGGACTTACCAATTGTTGTATGGTCATCTCCACAAGTTCTCTAAATTCTAGTTCCTGTCCTTCTTTTTTCTGCTCAGAAAATAAAATTGAACTGCCCCTTTCATGCATGTATTTTGACAAGTTTAATAGGTTAAACTTATTTGTCCGAAATCCACAGAGATGGAACCCTAAAGAAATGAGTCCGGGGAGACAGCTGCCTAGCTAGTAGATTCCCCTCCTATGCCCACCTAGAGGATTAAACTTCCCAAGGGCTTTGATACTATTAGCACAATCTAGAAGTTTAGAAATTTCCCATTCAAATCAAGAACCAACAAAAAAAAAATTTCATGATTATATAATCAAGGACAATTAGAATCCCAATCAAAATAGATGAAAAATGGATGTGATACAAAAATGAAGAACAACACATCATGCTCAGTACCAATAGTGATAACTCTTCTTGGGTCAATTTACCGTTTTGTCATAGAAATACTTGACCAGCTTTGGTATCACTTCAGTATCTGTTTCAGATTCAAAGCGGAATCCTTTGCTCCCCTGGTAAAAACAAAAATGTATACCAATTAAAACCTTGATTCCTCTTCAATTATACGCTGCAACAGGCAATTAAAGAAAATTAAAAAAAAGTACAACATGCATTGAATGCATTTAACCCTTTACACCCTAACATCAGAATACATATTCTCCATACTGATCTCTATACATTTCCTAAGGTGCTGACAAGGAGAATTTGTTTAACAATCAAACCTTTGTCCTTAACACCCTAACATCAGTATGCATAATCTCCATACTGATCTCTATACATTTCCTAAGCTGCTAGCAATTGGGAGAGTTAATTTGGTATAATTATTATAATAATCAAGAGTTTCTCGAGTTGGTAATTATTTCCCTATGAATTAATTATTAATACTCTTGCGACTTTGAAGTGTGATCTGGGGCTGATATTGTAAGGAGAAATAAGATGTTAATCACACTTGGGGATCAAAAGTGTCAAAGGTCTGAACCTGAGAGTAACAGGCTTTGTTGTGTCTTGATCATCTGAGTAAACTTGTCTATGGCATGGAGGGCATGGCTATATATGGTCGCCGTGATAGTGAATCATGTTTTAAAAACCTTCAGTTGATAGAAGTCGTCATCAGAGTCAACTAAGGAGTTCTTTGTTGGTCAAATGCCAAATAATTAACAATTATTCCACGAGTGCGCGTTGGATATGAGATGATAGATAGCCAGCGAGGCACGTAGCGGCGAGTTGGCTACAATCATCTCATATCCAACAAGCGCAAGTGGAATAATTGTTTCATTAAAAACGCGCCCAAGATATTAGACAAATCTTACCAAATCTTAAATTTTTTAGCTCCCTTTTAATTTCAACCCGATGCGCACGCTACCATATTTGTAGATTATGGTATATTGGCTCATATACCATAATGGCTAAGCCAATAAAAAGTCCTGAACTGCATTATCCAAAGATTCAGTTTTAATAATTATATTTAGCCTAGTTCTAAAAATGGATTACAAGATCTGACTGAACCTTTTTGGACCAAAAAAAAAAAGTTATTAACACAGATTTTCTGATAAAAGAAAAAAGGAAAAAAACCACCCCCAGATGGGATATAAAATGAAAGGAAACTACTTTTTATACATGAAACTATGAAATGTTCTTTAGCAAACACAGTTAGGAATATATTCAGCATCTAGAAGACAGATCAATAAGCTCAGACACTTAATAAGTGTTACTAATTTTTTTTTATTCTCAATAGCAGACTGAGGTGAATAAGTTTAGCAGGCCTTACCAAAAATGTTTTGATATCTTTGTAGTTGGTTATAATGCCATTATGAACTGCCACAAATTCTATCAAAGAAAGATGAAAAACAATATTATACAGTGGAACCCCTCAAAACCGGACACCCTTAGGACCGGAAGAAATGTCCAGTTTAGAGGGGTGTCCGATGTACTGAGGTTTTACCCACAAAGGTCCGGTAATACGGGCAACATTTTTCTTCAACTCGTCTTGCAACATTGTTGCATTGCAAGTTGAAACCCTTTGTTGAAAATTTGTTGCAGAAAGTAGAACTCGATTCTACTTTGCACCACACGTTGCCTCAACTTGCAACACTGTATTTGGTTGCGAGACAAGTTGGTCACGAACGTGGTAATACGCGCAACAAAGGGTTTCAACTTGCAATGCAACAATGTTGCAAGACAAGTTGAAGAAAAATGTTACCGTATTACCGGACCTTAAGGCAATTTTATGCAGCATAATGTACTGTCTGACTGTAAGTACCAGTACATGGTACACAAGCACTAATAAAGCACATCAGTAAAGGAAGTAACAACATAGATCAGAAGGAAGCTTTTCAACATCATTTTATTTAATCTACAAAAAAATTCAGTGTTACACACAGGGTAATACGATCACTGCTTTAATTCATTAATTTTGTAGACTTCTTTCTTTTTTAAAATATCACCTACAGTTGATTTACCAATCTTAAATTTACTCTTTAGAGCCTTCACTGTGGGTTTAGGCACTGATTCCGTGCATTTGATCAACTCAAGTCTCTTCTCTAACGATAACTCGATTCTTTAGCGTTTCGCTGGTCACTCAGACAGTGATGTTTGCTACTGCTTTGTTGAGATTGTCGAGTGATTTCACCTGCAACATGACAGTCTCTTAAGCTGACCCCATGACAGTGGCATGATTGTTGACTTTAGATTTTTTGCTTCAGTACTGATAAAACAATGAGTAATCAGCCCATGTGCATTTCTCACTTCTGATTGGGATTTCACAGCTGCATGATTACAATTTTAATTTTAATCATGTTTAAAAATGTGTAATTAAAGTTTGGCGGCAAGCTTAAAACTTTCATGTTCAGTTTGATGAGGTCAATTTCTTTGGGTAAATGTGATTACGGACTGAAAAAAGCATCCGGTTTCCGGAAGGGAAGGGTTCTGGTTTATTGAGGTTAAAAATAGAGAAAATGTATGACAGAGATCTTGGGGCCGAAAAAAAGGTCCGGTATAGAGAGGATTCTGGTTTAACAAGGTCCGGTTTAGAGGGGTTCCACTGTGAAAAAAAAAAAACTCATGGAATACCGTCTTGCCAAAATAAAATAAAATTTAAGTACCAATAAGGGACACAGAATTAAAGAATGAGTGAATCACATTATATGGCTTACCATTGGATGGATCTGATCTCTGAGGATGACTGTTCACACCACTTGGTTCACCATGGGTTGCCCAACGTGTGTGTGCAATACCGCAGTGAATTGAGAGCTCCTCATCTAAGCTAAAGTCACTCTGAGCTAAGAAAAACAACAATTGTGAAATATTGCAAGTAACTGTAGACTCAATCAATTTGATCTTAAATCTAACAAAATCCTCAACAGCTTAACTTTAATAGTGACTTCTGACATATTGACATATTTAATAGTGATTGCTGACATATCAATAATTTCTGCAAACAGGCACAGTTGGCACTATCAGACAACAGTCTCCAGGGCTGTGTTCTAGCAGTGCCTGATCGCCCCTGGTGCCTTACTTTTGCTCTTAGGTGACTTAATAGGAAGCCCAGTTTTTTCACAAAAAACATATACTGGGCACCCTGGATTTCACAGTTTCAGAGCACTGGGCTCCCTTCAATTTTTCTTCGAGCACAGCCTTGGAATCAAAAAGAGAAAGCTTTTATGAAAGCCAATTCAAAAAGTGTTGTTTGGATCAAGGAGATAGAGACAAGTAAGTGAGATGTAAAAAAAAAAAGGAAATTAAAGCATTACCCCCTAATATCAATATCCAGATTCTCCAGACTGTTGTCTATATGTTTCCTAAGGTGCTCACAAGGACAATTTGTTTAACAGTCAAGTGCTTCATTAGTTGGTGATTATTCCCTTAATTCCCATAACTTTACTGTGTGATTTGGGGGTGATATTGAAAGGAGAAGTTAGGTAAGAGGGTTAAAGCTCTGATGAAAAGTTAACCTCTAAATCCTAACCAGTGACCAGCATCCAATTTCTTACAATATGATCACTGAATAAAACATCACAGTCATGAGAATATAGGAAATGATCACTGGCTGTAAAAACTCTTGATTAATGCACAATTTCTCCTGGCAGTACCACAAGAAATGTACAGAGAACACTCTGGAGAAAATGCATGCCGATGTTAAGCTACAAAGGGTACTACATAAGTATACTTTGCTTTGGAATCTTTTAAAATTCAATACCATGGATTTCTTGCTGAAGTGCAGCAACTTTCCCTCTCTTTTTCACAATTCTATAAGTAAGAAATATAGTCAGAAGTTTAAAGCCAGGCTTTAATTCTTTTTAATATTTTGCAGAATGCAAAGATCTAGTCAATGATTGATCAAAGTTTACAAACTATGTATTCCTTTCTTTCCTTTTCAGTTTTTTTTTTTTTTTTTTTTTCACCTTTTCAAGATCACAAAAAGAACCAGGTGAGTTGCTTCCCTCAATAAATGAAATTCAACAACATTTTTTTATGATTTCACTTATAACTGTACAATTTTGCTGCTGGTGGCAAGTAATAAAATAAATAATTGTTGGGCTTTAGACTTGTTGTTTTAGACATTTCAGCATAGGGATGATTTTCTCAAAAAGAGCAGTTTTCAGAAGCCACACCAAAAAAAACATTGACCTCAGTAAGATCTCCACAGAGCCTGATACTGTTCGAAAACAAAGCGGTAGTCTCAAAGGCAATCTATTGTTTTTGCTGTTGTTTTTCTTATCCAAAATGAATTATATGGCTGTGTGGAAATCTTACCTTGACCTCTGACCTAAAGTCATCTATTTATTCAAAAAATACTACTGCCTCCCAAAAAGAAAAAATGCAGCAAACATCTAATCCCTCAAGCTTGATTGCAGGTCAAGAAATGCACTCAGACAATGAGAGTTGTAGGAAAACCACAATATAATTGCAATATAATAAATCATCAAATTTGTAAACCTTCTTTGTTATAAAATCACTCAAACATAGTTGAAGGAAAACCACAAAATAATTGCCATAAAATAAATTTAGCAAATTTGTAAAGCTCCTTCATCTGATACTCAAAACGCACAAAACACCAAGCCAATAGAATCAATCAAAAATCGATCAGCTACAGATTTAAGAAGCTGTAAAGTTTAATAGTTCACATCACTGATCGAAGATAAGATATTTGTATTAAATATCCACGTCATAACTATTAATAACTTTAAAGGAGTAATTTAATATAGAGGACGTTCATATGACTTCCTAAATTTCCCGGAAAAGCAGACTAAATGGATAAACTCGCACGAAGAAGCTAAAAGGAACTACAAGGAGTTCAATTTTCTTTTTCATGAGATCAATACAAGATGTGTATCTATGATCGGACGCAGAGATCCACGTTGGCAATTCGGTGGTAATGAATAAACATGAGGGAAATTTGTTCTGCAAGGCACAATCTAATTCTTCTTTAGTTGCAAAGGTAGCTAAGGGTAATAAGCCTGTCTGTTCATCGACTTAACTCAGCCTCTCTCAGGTGACAGAAATTTTCTCGATCGCACAAGAATCCAAACTTTCGAGTGTTTCACTCATGGTTGCGACCACAACGATCCAATCATTGGCAGCAATAAATTTTCGCAATACATTACTGAAGCGGGAAAATCTAAAACTGATGCAAGAGTTACCTCAGCTCTTCGACTCCATCGTAGGCCACCCCTGAAATGTTCAAGATCAGGAAGCCGATCAGTTTATTAAACCTATAGAAAACCATAAAAAAAAAAAACGACTAATAGGACGCACAAACCTGCAGAATCGTAGCCACGATATTCCAGTCGCTGAAGACCACTGATCAAAAGTTCCAGAATGTATTGACGTTTTCGAGGAACACAGAAGTTTAGATAAGCAAATATGCCTGTAAAGAAAAAGAGAAGTTCTTATAGAATTGAGCTTACTGCACAGGAAACTCAACACATGAAATGATTCAGACTTAAGCCTCAAATATTTATCATAAACCTTAGAAAAACTTATCTGGAAAGAATGTATCAGAAAACATATCCACAATAGTAACTCAATTGTTTTTCCATCAACAAAAAACATACTCACCACACATGATGGAAATTCCGTAATAAGAGGTGGAAAAGTCTCTTCCACAGGTAAAATATTTAAGCTTATTTTGAAGCTTACAATGGTTAAGTACAATATTCTTGTGACCGACCAATTTGAGACTCACTTTTATGTTAGTCAACTTTATCTGAAACGCGTTACTCATCTTAGAAGAGCTATGATTGGTGGATCGGTTGAGATTATCCAATCACAAGAGCAAGTTCCATATGATGAGCCCTTACTTATACTTTCCAGCGGTCAAGTAGAAATGAGATGTATTCTAACAAGATCTGTAATTGGTCACTTTTTCTTTTATCCAATTAAAAATCTCCTAATACAGTAAAATTTGTTATTCCAACTGGTGGAACACCCATTCATTTCGAATTTTGATAGAAGATAGCAGTAATCGCCCTTTGATTTCTTTTCCATCAGTTTCCTAAACATGGACCAGGAGTACGATTACGTTATCCTTGGCACAGGACTGAAGGAATGTATTTTGAGTGGTCTGTTGTCCGTAAATGGGAAAAAAGTTCTTCATATGGATCGCAACTCTTACTACGGAGGAGAAAGCACATCCATGCATCCCCTCGATGAGTTGTTCAAGAGATTCGGGGAATCCGAAGGCCCGGACGACAGCTTTGGCAATAGCCGTGACTGGAATGTTGACTTGATTCCCAAGTTTTTGATGGCAGATGGCGGCCTTGTCAAGTTGCTGGTTCATTCGCAAGTGACGCGTTACTTGGAGTTCAAGCAGATTGAAGGAAGCTATGTTTTCCGTGGTGGAAGCGTCTACAAGGTTCCTGCCGATGACAAGGAAGCTCTCTCCTCTAGTCTGATGGGAATCTTCGAGAAACGACGGTTTCGATCCTTCCTTCTCTTTGTTCTGAAGTACAACGTCGAAGACCCAACCACTTGGAACGGCATCGACCCGAAGACTTCCACCATGAAAGATGTATATTCCAAGTTTGGTCTCGATCAGAACACTCAGGACTTCACAGGCCATGCCATCGCTTTGTATCTCGATGATGACTACAAAACAAAGCCGTGTGGGGAGCCTCTTCAGCGCATAAAACTGTACTATGATTCTTTGTCTCGCTACGGTAACAGCCCCTATTTGTATCCTCTTTACGGACTTGGCGAATTACCACAGGGGTTTGCCAGATTGTCGGCTGTGTATGGGGGAACATACATGTTGAATAAGCCAGTGGAAGAAATTGTCATGGAGAACGGCGTTGTCTGGGGAGTGAAGTCAGAAGGAGAGGTTGCGAAAACGAAAGCTGTTATCGCCGATCCTTCGTACTTTCCCGAGAGAGCTGTGGAAGTGGGAAAGGTTGTTCGATGCATTTGTATTCTGTCTCACCCAATTCCTAATACAAACGATGCAAAATCCTGCCAGTTGATCATTCCCCAGAATCAAGTCGGCCGAAAATCAGGTTAGTCTGATATCTGCAAGGTTTGATCACCATCTTTACTTTTATTTACTCAATTACTGGTAAGCAAAGATACAAATAAGACTTTCGTTCGATAGATGTCAAATGCCGTACAATTACTGCTGCAGTTAGCTCAGTTTCGGGTGCCATAAACCTTTCTTAAAATGATTCGATTTCTTGGTTATCAAGTAGGGTCAAACAGCTGTCCACCATGTTTTTGTTCCAAGTTGATGGTTTGGATGAGTTTGTGTACATACAAATAAAATTAAGATAATGTAGTTTCGAATGGAACATAGTTATTGGCATTTTATCTTCTGGAAATGTTCGTTTTACCAGGAAAATCTATTTATTTTTGGTTTATGTCACTGATCTCCTCCTAAATAGTAAATTTCAAGAATTAAAATTATCTTCGAATCGATTTGCATGAAGTTATTAATATTAACAAGATACAGACACCTGTTCACGATAAGTAAATATTACCACAAAGCCATTGCTGCAGTTGTTGTTGCCTGCTCTTTTGCTAAATATTTTTTAAACACTAGAAGTACACAGTTTTTTTTAACCCTTTCACATTCAGAGTGCCCAAACAAGACTTGTCCTTACAATAGCAGTTAATTTTTGAAAGAACAAAAAATGGTTAATGAGGGTGGCAAAGGGTTTATACTTGACAGGTGATTAAGGCCAAAATTAGTAAGTGACATTGGAATGTTACTGAAAGGTGAGCTTGATCCATGAATTTATGAACCAGTGTGAGGTGGGATTTGCCCCTAAGAATACATATATGACCCATGAATTTTTTTTCATATTGTGAAAATCTCAAGGTTTGTTTGAAATTTAGAAAATCAGATATTGTTTAGAGTACAAGTGAAGCAGGACTTTTTCTAACATTTGTGTGTGAAGAGGAATCAGGACTTTATTGAGTTTTATAGAGTGTTCTATCGCGCAATAGAGTGTTCTATCGTGCGATAAGTTGTTCTATTGCGCGATACCGTGTTCTATTGCGTGATACAGTGTTCTATCAGATGATAAGTTGTTCTATCGCACGATAATGTTGATTGCAAATTTTTTGAATGAATGGACTTAGCAAAACTTATCACACGATAAAGTCATGAAAATTTTTGTAGGTGGATGGCTTTTGAGAGCCACCGTAGCATTGCCAAGTGTTTATTTATTATAATTTTGATTGCTCGAATTTACATCTTGTTTCCACAAGTGCCTCCCGGTTAGCTCAATGGATTGAGTGCTGGACTGTTGTGCGGGAGGTCGAGGGTTCGAGCCCCGGCCGGACCAACACTCAGGGTCTTAAAATAATTGAGAAGAATATGCTTCCTTTCTGTAACATCAAGAAATGGTTAGATATTCTAGTCTTCTTGGATAGGGACGAATAAATGGAGGTATCGTCTCCTGCAGGGTTAGGGGTAGGAGACGTTATTTTCCCACGTACGGGTATACTGTGTGATGGATGTCCTCCCGTGGGGTGGGCTGGGTGGGTGCTTACAGGGCCATTCTGAAAACCACTTCTGTGAGAACGCACCCTGTCTAAAGATTATTATCTATCTATCTATCAAATGACTCTGAGTCTGAGCAGGAACTTGCAGAGCATGATAAAGATGTCTTTTTTTCCCAGAGTGAAGAGGAAGACAAACTCAAATCATTTTGAGAACTTTTTTGAAAACTTGACTTTCATCATTATAATAATTATTATTTGCAGTGAAACTACATGACCATAAGGTTGACTTTTTGTGTCTTTATATGATAAAAAGAAAGTGAAGACATCGAGGGACTTTAAACATTGTTTTAATTTGTTTTTCCCGGTATATCAGTTTACTATAAAGTACTGATATCAAACAAAAAATACTTCAGAGGAGAGTTTCCATTCATCATGATCATGAAGAAAAACTGTTTTATGAAGTGTTCATGGTAGTAAAAGTTAACTAGTTAACCATAAGTGATAATTAAATAAAAAAATTAATTTCAGTTATTGAAAATCATTATTCTAGTGAATTTCATTATATTACTTAATTATCTTAAGTAATGTCAGGTCAAGTTGATAAGTTGTCCAGAAAGAAATGAAGATTTGAAAGGACGTATGTCCTGTTAATGGCGAAAAATTATTTCCAGCACTGTCACATCACACTGATAAATGTTCAATGGCTATAATTTATATTTGGTAGCTAAAGCACTAACAATATGTGACCGCCTGCCCGAAACGGAGGTTAGGAAATACATCATAACAATCACATCGGCATCACAACAGACCCCTCGTTACATCCTTCATTAATAGATAGGAAAAAGTTAGCAAGGAGGTACCGTTCTCAGAGCTTCATGTAAGATTATAACTGGTATTTACCTTTAGCTAGATCTTGCAAGTGAAAGGGTTATTCAATAGTTGGTGCATCCTCAGACTAAAGAAACTTTTTGTCACACAGGACTCTCCGATATATTTTTGCTGAGCATTTGCATCATCAGTTCTAGAGTTGAAAACCCACAGTTTAAATTTTAAATGCACAGCTCTAATGTCAATCATTCCATCGACTTATTTTCTCTCTTACCCTTTCTTACCAGATATCTATGTGTGCTGTATGTCTCAGACTAATTCAGTCACCCCGAGAGGTAAATACTTGGCCATTGTTAGCACCCAAATTGAGACAGAGGATCCTCCATCAGAATTACAGCCAGGCTTGAATCTTCTTGGCAAGATTGACAAGAAGTTCATATGGATCAGTGACATGTTTACACCTAAAGATGATGGTAAAGAAAGTCAGGTATGTTAAGTGTGGTTACACCTCAAGTTCTTTGTATGTTTTGTTTTCATGCCTCATCTGAGACACATTTTGATCATTAAACTCTCAGGAGTGATTAACACATACAGTACATTACTAACAGCTTAAAAGTGTTTAACCATCCCACTGTGTTGTAAGCACTTTACAAACTAGTTCGGGTTTAAAAGTGAACAAGCTATATATACACACACTCTGCTTTTGTAGTTTGTTCATGGCTAATGTGATTGCTCTTGCTCATTATTTGAATTAGTTAAGCACATGAAACACAATTTAAGCATTGCCAGTTAGTAAACATCTGGTTATAGTTGCTTCAATTTAAATTCTCTTTTTGCAAGAGCAAGATTGAAGACTTTTACTTTTCTTGCATATAGCTGGCTTCTTTATAACAATTGAATTGAAATGAGAGGAGTTGTCAAACTGCCCTGCTATCTAGAGAAAGATGCTCTCTTTCTCTTTTGAAGAGTCAAAAAAATAATAATTTTGAGTCTCCATGAGGTGTCAACACCTCAGGCGTTCAGATTTTTGAAAAAATCGCCACCTCTCTCATTTGATTTGCTTGGTAAACTGTAGCCACTTGTCTTCCTACTCAATATATACTTTGATGTATATCTCTGTGTTACTGTTAGTAGCAATTGTAACAGCTGTAAACTAGAGTAAACAGTTTAATATCTCACTTGATCTTTACACAAGAATAGAATATTGTAATCAATCTTGTTGCATTCCAGCATGTACATGAATGAGATATTTTCACAATGATATGCTTTTGTTTTTGTATTCCTTTGTTTTAGTATGGGCTCAAAAATGTTTTATATTGTTGGGCAAATGGTCCAAAGCATGCATCAGTGGTATATTGCTTCAAAAATTGTTTACTGAAATTTAGCAGTAGACAATACAAAAAAAATTTTAAACAAAATAATCACAGTCTCTTGGTTTTCAGAGTAACTGCTACATGTAGCTCTCCAGAATGAGAATGTTGTCCATTACAGTTAAACCCTAAGCGATTTGATAAATTTCCTTTTTGACAGTTTTTGGTACCCATGTTTAATACTGGTTGTGGAGAGGCTCTCTGCAGATGAGGCAGTGGTCTAAAGTTTATTGCACCAGGGCCCTGGGCAAGAGGTTTTGACCTTAATGCAGAAACCAGTCTTTCATTTGTTTCCCGGAGATGTATTATGTGGACTTACCCTTTTCATCTTTTGTTTCATCAGATTTTCATTTCAAAGTCTTACGATGCAACAACCCATTTTGAAACTGTCTGTGAAGATATCATGGATATGTATGAGAGGATCACAGGAGAGAAGTTTGACCCTAGCTTAATATCTTTAGAGGGTGTTAAAGTTGAAAATTAATTTCTTACAATAATTTCATTATTGTATTGCAACAACTTTTGAGATGCCATTCCCAACCAAGTGATAATTATTTCATATTTTTTCAAATGGATATTGACAGTGAGGCTAATTTTAAGTGACTGCAATTAAATTCAAGTAAAGAAGGGTCTCAAAGGGTGATGGCTTTTATGGCTAACAGTTAAGAATATTTGGCAATCTTATGGATAACAGTAAATTTCTTTCTATTGAGAATAAAAGAACAATTTTGAAGGTTAACTTTTTTAATATTAATGGTTAAAATTTGTCAATATTTAGGCCTAACTGCTAAACTTTTTTTCGCCATTTTACAGCTTACAGTTAACCCCACTGAGACCCTTGCAAAGGATAGCAGTGAAAGCCTCTCACTCCCAAAATCTCATTTACAATTCTCCTCACTGTCTGCCATACAGTTCTTATGATGTTTCATATGAGAATTTGATATTAGATCAATTAAAAATCCCTTGATTGATATTTTTCATCTTTTCTGCTCTTCAAAATTGAATTTTCTTCTATTGCATTTATCTGTTCCTCTGTAACATTGAAAAAAAATGGAAGGCAGTCATTTAAAATTTAGCACCCTTGCTTTAAATCACTGTGCATAAAGTGATCGCAATGATATATGAGTCAATCCTCGACCAATCAAGGCATGTGCATCTCTGAAATATTCACTGGAACAAGTATTCTATAAATGATGCAATCTTTTGGGAACAGTAATCCAATCATGAACACTTTTGTTGTAAGTAGATCCAACATAACCTAGAGCCTACCGGTAACCATTTGACCACCGAGAGTGACCAACATCTAATTTTCTCCTTACAATATCACCCCAGAATCAAACATCAAGGTCATGAGAATAAAGAAAATGATCACTAACTTAAGCTCTTGATCGTTAAACAATATCTCCTTGTCAGTGCCTTAGGAAATGTGCAGAGAACAGTATGGAGAATATGCATACTGATGTTGGGGGTCACCTCAGTATGATTTCTTAGTGGACATCCGTTGTCTCATAATCCTGTCATTGGAAATCTTTTTAATTTCAATCTTTTACTAGTTTACCACTCGTCAACTACGTAATCGTGTCACTGGCACTTGAGAGATTGTTGGGTTAGCAGTCTATAAAGAGCAATTACAATAAAGAAAATAGTTTATTTTATGTGAGATGTTATTTATTAGTATTAATTATAGGAGATATAGCCTCTGATCAGTCAGAGCAAACTGTGGCAGCTGCTTACATGTAAGTTTGTTCAGAAGGATCATGGTTTTATCAGTGCAACAGTTTAGGTTCCAAGAAACTGGTTCAAGTTTTTTCTCAGAAAATTATTTGTTGGCCAGAAGTTTAGTTGCAATTGTTAAAATACCTTAAAAAAAAGACTGAACCAATTTTAATTTTACCTGAACATTAGTTGCTTTCAGAGTGATAACTTGTACATGATGACATGGAAAAGACAAAAAAGTCCGGCTAATTGGCTTTTCCTTTCTTAGAAAATTTAGTTAGTTTAGTTTCCTTGTTTTTGTAATAATTTATTTAGAAGTAGCAACCCACGCATTTAAAGACTTAGAATAAAATTTATGTTTTAGTCAACTGCATAGTTCAA
Organism: Stylophora pistillata; assembly: GCF_964205215.1. Lineage (NCBI taxonomy): Eukaryota > Metazoa > Cnidaria > Anthozoa > Scleractinia > Pocilloporidae > Stylophora > Stylophora pistillata. The sequence goes on along the minus strand of NC_142521.1, from coordinate 35,744,333 downwards.
CTTTAAAGATTGCAATGAAATGGTTCTTTCAGTCAAGGAAAAGATTAAAATTATTCTCAAAAATAAATTTGAAAGGAATAAGTCATACTTATTGTTATTTTATAAAATGGTAGTTGCCCTGTTCCTCACAAGTCATGGTTAAACTGTTTTCTTCTATGGGAAGTCGAAGATATGTTTATTTCTCAAATGTAGTATCCATTTAAAAAGGCCTTGTTTGAAGAGATTCATAGTGTATATCAAACTCTGGGGTAACATAAGTAGAACAAGAGTGCTCAGAATTCAACAATAAGAGTTGTTACTATTAATAATATCAGTATGAAGTAAGCACTGAAAATATTGTAGTTCACTTTTGGGTCCTTTTAACCCTCTGTAAAGTTGTCTTATAGGAATTTAATTATAAATGTGGTTGATTGCTAAAACTTTATGACAAATTGTAGGAAGTTGGGCCTCGCAAAGACATCTCCAGCTCTTCAAAATTTCTGTGAAAAACATAAAAAACAAGTACAACAACACCAGTGTTTTTTATTTAAGATGCCCTGAAATACTTGTTCTGCTGTTGAAATGATGTATGTGGTATAGCAGACATAGGAGACATATACACCTTCTTTTACTAATCAAGGATAAAACTGGTAGATCTCAACTGCCCTATGTTAGAAAAAGTTTTCATTTTATTTTTGAATATAATGAATATTTGGTTTTGTTGGTAGTAATTGTGGTGTTTTTGTGTATTTGTTGAGTTTATCTCACTGTGGGCAAGTCATTCGATCAAAAAATTAGAAAGGAAGTAATTTATGTAGGAATTAATAATAATAACTGGCGCATGTTTCTTTAAACAGAAGTCTTCCAAGGCTTTGTGTATCCAAACTGTGTATTTTTCAAGTCTACAGAGGAAACGACGTCAAATAAAAGATTGTATGCTTGTACCTCTAGTATTTCTACTTTCGTTGATGTTTCTTGCTTCAGAGGAAACGACGTCAAATAAAAGATTGTATGCTTGTACCTCTAGTATTTCTACTTTCGTTGATGTTTCTTGCTTCAGAGGAAACGACGTCAAATAAAAGATTGTAGGCTTGTACCTCTAGTATTTCTACTTTCGTTGATGCTTCTTGCTTTAGAGGAAACGACGTCAAGTAAAAGATTCTATGCTTGTACTTCTAGTATTTCTACTTTGGTTGATGTTTCTTGCTTCAGAGGAAACGACGTCAAATAAAAGATTGTATGCTTGTACCTCTAGTATTTCTACTTTCGTTGATGTTTCTTGCTTCAGGCGCGTAATTTTCACATTTTTCCCATGTCCTCTCAAAATTACCTCGGTAACTTGAAAGAACGAGCTGTCTATTTGTTAAATAGCTCTGTTCAGATAAGCATCGCTTTAAGTCGTGGAAGGGATGGGTGGGAGAGGAAGACTATTCGCTCATGCATATACCTACGCCGAGTCAAATTTCCTAAATTTCTTCTCTGCGTTCCAAGCTTAGTGTCCAACGTGTTAGATTACCTTTCAGACGGGATTAACCTGGTCTTACTTAGGTCCCAATAGAGTCCTAAAGTGTGACGTCACGTTGCCATGACAGCATTTTTTTCTGGTCTAAACAGTTTAAACTCATACTTCAAACATGGCGTCTTTATCGATATGCTCACTCGTTTCTTTCTTTTCTGGAGAGCGGAAATCGCTTGATCGCGGAGAAAACCACTTCAAATCCGACCATGTCCAAAGCTTTATTTATTCCAGGGGAGTCATCAAAGGTGAAGTCCAAGCAAGCATGAAAAATAAGGACTACAAAGTCACAGTAAGTTGCCAATTTGGGATCACAACACGTATGTTCAATTCGAAGAACTCCCAACCCCGATTTCACCTCCAATTTAATGTTTATATTGCGGAATATATATTGCAACTTACGTGTCTGTTTCGAATTATCTTTTTATCAGATTTATCTCGATGAAAACCTTGAAATAAAAAACACAGAATGCGAGTGTCCTCGCGGCGAGTTCAAGTGCAGTCACGCGGCAGCCATATTTATTTATGGCATCCATAACCTTAGCAGGACGGACCTGGAATGCCAATGGAAACGAAAGCGAAAGGCAGAAAGCGTACAGTCTGCAAGCCAGATGTTTCCAGCGCCACCGAAGAAGAAGGATTACAGCCCTTTGGCGCGCGATCCTAGCCGAGAAGATCGGATGTGGCTGTACAGCGAACTAAAGCGCTATGGCAAATTTACAGGGACCTGCTGGATCTTGAGTCCCGAACCACAACCTGCTACCCCTCTCCCGATCAAGACGATTGAGGATATCATTTACTCAGAAGGTTTCCTTATGGCATCTACGAAGGAAAAACAATTAGAGTACTTGATTGAGAATGCCAAAGTAGAGGAGAGAACCATAAATGTTGTGAGCACCCTCACGGCTGGCCAGCGAAACAGCCCTGCATGGCACCAAGCTCGTAGAGGCAGCCTGACTGCCAGTAATTTTGGCTCCGTCCTCCAGGCAAAAAGAGTTACACCGTCTCTTATCAAGCGACTACTTGGGGAATACAACTTGAGTGGAGTTAAAGCAATTGCATGGGGACAGGACAATGAGACTGAGGCCCTGAAATCCTTCACCAACATCACAAACTTTACACCTGTACAGACCGGCCTTTGGCTACACGAGTCGGGAGTTCTGGGTGCTTCCCCTGATGGACTTGTGGGAGACGACTCGGTGATTGAGTGTAAGTGCCCCTACACACATCGAAATGCGACAATCAAGGAAGCTTGTGGGCACAAAGACTTTTACTTGGAGGAGAAGGAAGGGAATTATACGCTGTCTACCACACATGTTTACTGGCATCAGTGTCAAGGCCAGATGTTCCTGACAAAGCGCAAATTCTGCTACTTTGTTGTATGGACCACAAAGGATAGTGTAGTTATCAAGATTGAACGAGATGAATCTTGGGAGCACAATATTACTATCTTGAGTGATTTTTACTTTCATCAACTATTCCCAAAGATTACCGAGGGAGAACTTTGAAAAGTGGTGCACAGATGCTGGACATAATCAGAGTGGGGGGGGGGGGGGGGGGGAGTGGGAGCTAATGCAAATAGGCAGTAGCTAATGTTAAAAGGTATTTTTTTAAATTTCATACATTAATTTCTTAATATAACATTACATATTCTACACTCAGATAGAGACACAAGATAAAGAACCCACATTTTTCCATTTAGCATAGTAACTTAATAATAAATTACATTCTTCCTGAAAGCAAGCTTAAACAATTTTTTTTTTGCAACCAATGGCTACTGGTAGCTGGTAACACTTATCCTGGTTACTCAACAGGGCCCAGGTACATAAAACTTATGCCACACTTAAGTAGGCTTGCATAGCAATGCAAAGGGAAGGGGAGAGAGCCAAAACAAAATCCATGCAGCACAGGTTATTTTTTCTGACTACCTCTCACCATCCCTTAAGCTAATTGAAGTGTGGCTTTAGTTTTATACACCTGGACTCAGGCTCCCAGCTTCACAGACACAAAAGTAAAACCTTTAAGCCAGCACGACTTTCACACTTGGAACTACTGGACGAAAGAATTCCATACTGGTCACATGCCCCTGACCTGGATTTAGTTGAAATGACAATTTAAGAATGTCACTGGTTTTCATTATAATCTATTTTCACAGAACACATAGAAGTTTGTATTAATGAACATAAAGGAGATGAATATCAGAAAAATGTAAAACTGACCACATCATATTTTTGACCAAAGCTATGTCAATACCATTTGATCTGTTACAGTAGGGCTTCTAGTAATACAAAAATAATATTAAAAACTCATTGTACTATAATTTAGTTGAAAAAAAGTTCTATTCAGTCAAATTCAAAGTCTTCGCAGCCATCCTTGATCAATGGATACTGCAAATTAACAAGAGCTGAGCACAGTTGGCATAGCTTGTCAGCATGGCACCTCAAAAATGCTGGGATGAAGCCAAGGATGCGAAAACTCTTAAGTCTTGCATTTGCACGCTCTACGTGGATGCGACATCGAGCTATTGATTTTGTCGCCCTTGCCTCACTCTCTGTAAACTTTCCATTGTTGAGAAATGGTGGTATGTTCACTGAAACACCTCTTGGAACTACATCGCTGATGAGAAAACCTTTGTCTGCCAGAACAAGATCACCAGCACTCAAATGTTTACAAAACCCAGACTCTTTAACCATGACCTTGTCACTGACTGAGCCAGGAAAAAGATCACTAACATAGGTTATAACTCCATTTGGGGCAACCCCTATAATGACTTTGAAAGAGTTCATTCCCCTGTAGCTGGAATATGTAGCATTCTGCTGGGACATGAGCTTAGGTGCAGCAATTTCAATGTCTGTACAATCAATCACAATGCGGCAACTGCTGTACTCAGTGAAAGAAGATGGCAAACACATCTTGTTCTTTTCTCTAGATGGCACAGTTGTCATGATGTCTTTGAACAGGAGAGAATGCAGAACATGGACAAAAGTTAGTACTATGTTAGCAACAGTTGCAACACTGCATGAAAACAACTGGGCTAAATGTAGATTGGTATAATTTTGTTTCAGTTTCATCAGAGTGATAAATATCTGGTCCTCAAGTGTGATCGCCTCAACCTTCCATCCAGCATAATAGTTTATTTCACCCTTGAATCTTGAAACATATCCCACAACAATATCAAAAACATCCTTAGTGGGTAGACCTGTCTCCATCCGTATCACCTCAGGGCTCAAGCTCTTAGCAGAGTAGTGTGCACTATAGTAACTTGACACTTCCTTGTGTTTAGCAAGTTCTGTTGAAGTCATATCAAGCTCTATTGACAGCAGAGCTTCTTTGGAACTTGTCTTTTCCTCTTGTGAGCATTCAGTGGAACATGGTTCAGAGTTCTCTTTAATCTCTTCAAGCACAGATGCTACAGTTGGTAATTTCGTGGGCTCGGCAGACACTTTCCGTTTTTTCTTGGGGGTAGGTGTACTGGGAGGTGTTGGTCCTGTACCTGGCAGCAAGTCCAAACTATCAAACAGCTTGTGCCTGTTTCTGTCACTGATGGTTGGCATATTTTCTTTTCGCCCATCTTTAAAGTGACAACTGCAAAGTCGCGAATGTTTGCTGGGCTTTCTATCTCCTCTCCTATAACAGAAAAAGACAGAAGCAGTTACTATACTTGCGCTTAAAAAACCCAAAGTTTAGTTGGTCACATGCTTAACCTTGTAGTCTAAGACGTGAATGCGAAGCGAGTATTTCTCTGAGCTTGTTACTTAATACTAGTTAGTGTAAAAGCTTTGATACTCACAACTATCATATAGTTTTTTAGTAACTAAATAATCTTAGATCAAGACTGAAGACAAGGAAAGGCAAAGCCGCGAGAAAAGAAATAAGACAAGAAAGAGAAACAGCTAATCGTGAATCAGTTTGAGATAAAAAAAAAAACAGCTATTTCTAATCGATGGTACAGCATCGAAATATATATTTTTCGAAAAATACTCACCTTACAAATGATATCCACTTATCATAGAGTGTTTTATGTTTTTTCTGGTCTGGAAACGAAAAGAATCGGCAGCAGTGGCTTTCAGATGTGTGATTGCAATCTGGATGAAAACACTGGCCCATCGCAAACTTCGTCTCCGTGGCGTTTTGACTCGAATTATTGCTCACCAGGTGCTTTTGTCCGCTTATTATACTCTTCAATAGTAAGGCCAAAGGTTATCTTGATTCTCTTTATCTTATTTCTATTATTGGAGGATAAAATGCGCTATTATAGCTCTTGAAGTGTTCGAGGTCAACGACAATGTGTCACGCTAGGGACGCCATATTGGTTTGTTTAGACCACAGAATTCCGGTGCTATGGAAACGTGACGTAAGCACTTTAGGACTCTATTAAGCGGGGGTAGCTTGCGATGTTTTTGACCACCTCTCTAAGCTTTTTATCATAATTTGCATAATCAGCTGCGTCGGTCATTGGGAAGCTTGTGCCAGTCATTTCCGCGACAACTTGAGGCTTTTCAGCATGTTTTACCGTTTATCTCAATTACTTGACACTCAATGACAGCTAAGGCCCAAGCAGAATGGTTATGGAGGGATACTGCATCTTTGGTTATCATGCAAATTGACTCATGCACATTCCAAAATACTTCAAATTTTCTAGATCAACTGAACGAAACTTCAGCGAAAAGGCTCAGTGTAAGCACCGTTTAGGCATCCATGTTTTATTGCCACTGGCAGAAGTCCTTTGAGTCGACGTCAGCAACCCCAGAATATTTTTTTCCACCACGTTTTCTTATGTACTTGCAGACCTTGTGAAAAATATTTTTCAGTAAAAAATTTACTACAAATTGGAGACCACCATGAGATTAAGGTTATCGGCACGTTAATTAAAAACGGAACAAATTCATACAATTTACTGTTTGATGATGAAATATCGATATTGATTACCATAATACAAGTCACTAACACACATTTACGAAATTAACAAACCGTATTACTTCCTCGAATGAGCGCCGAGGCGCTTATGTAAACTTTTGGCTAAAAGGAAGGGCACTTTTGGAAAGAAGGCGCTTTATCGAGGGGAGCGCTTAACTATTTCAACTGCATTCTTAAAACACATTCTAATAACCTGATTATTGTTGGTAGAAACTACTGGTCCTTATTGCTCAAACATGGTCCAGTTGTTTATGGGAAGTTTGTGGCATTTGACAAGAGCGCGGCAATTGGACAAAAATTAAAAGAATATCAAGTACATGGAGATGGAGGTAAATGGAAGTGACTTAAAGCTACTCCCCAGTAATCGGATTCCGCTGTGGTGGGCGCTTATTCAGGGAAGGGCGCTTCTTAAAGCGTAGACGCTTGCTCAATGAAATACGGTGATTACATCTGGTAGCTTGGCTTCCTGGCCTCTTCCAGAAATAGCTAAAAACACAACACCAGGCTAGTAGATAACTATTTCCGTTGATTCGTAATCGTTCGCAAAAATCTACACATGCACGTGACATTAAAAATACCTCTGCATATACGTGCGACTCAGTAAAATATTCTTTCTCGTTCCCAGAGAACGAATGCCTTCAGGGACGAGAATGCAAAGAAGTTGCTTTCGCACATGGCCATGCATGTTTCTGCGTATTTAGCCTGCCACCTTCGCCAACCTTGTTCGCAGAGCGCTTTTCCTTTCTAAAGGGATAGGCCCTGTGAACGAGGTCGCACCTTCGTATGATTTAAAACCCTCAAATAAAATCACTTTTCGTGACCTGTCTAGAGTCATCTCACATTGATCAAAGTCGGCTAATCGAGTGACAGATCACAACTGTTAAATTTACTTTCATGGAATATGGTAAACTACTAATGTTTTGCGTCATTTTAAATATTTGCCGTCTGGCTTCGCTACCTTGAAACAAGCAGAAGATATTTTTCCTGTCTTAACCAACGGTTTTTTATCAACATTTTTCACGTGATATGGACAAATGAAGACGAAAAGTAATAAAAGGCTTAATTTTATCCTAACTCTACTGCAAAATCGCCTAGACAATTCAAGAGGGTTTTAAAATGAATTAATGAATTAATGCCCATTTTTCAAGTTTGACAGCAGTAATTGTCACCTGCTTGAGACGCTCGCGAATTAATCTTCGCTGTTATTACGGTACCATAATTTATTCGAAGGTTTCATATATGTTTTGTCGGACGAGGAATGGAAAAGTCGTAATTACGTCGACAGTTTAGAAAAGATGAGGAGATAACTTTCCATGCAGAGATTTTTCTTGACAGAAAAGAACACTAGAGGCCTATTTATATTATATTATCTTTTGCATTTTTATCAGTACGATTTTTAACACAGTCGCGAGAGGGGTTTAGAAGCGCACAATTTAGCCCTCGAGTCTGAGTCAAAGGTTTGAAATGGTAAAAATTTGGCTTCAGACGCAAGTTCAGATTCCTTTCAAGCTTGTTCGTGGGTGTGTATTTTGTTACATGGGTTTCGTTCGTAGGTTAAATGAAAATGAATGGAATGTATGAAGGGCTTTATTCCAGTGAGAAAATTAAACCACGCAACAGCCTTCAACATGCTCATCTGTGATTCTATTATACACATGCAAAGCCGGAAGTTTTCATAAGCAGGTAGAGGGAATACAACTTTAAACATTTTAAACTTACGTCAGTAAAATAATACGATTGGAAAAACCTTGTCTAGACTGAAGTTTTGGCTTTCACGCGTGCAGATAACCAATTCCATGAGACGTTATAATTCAAGATAATTTGTTTAAAACCCAAATCACCACTTGATGGCACAGTGATGGCAGTTATAGATTATAGAAGATGTATGAAATTTCCATCAGACCGCCGTGATTGCATTTCTTGTCTATTCAATGATTTATCATTCCAAAGAGCTTCGTGGAAAGTCCCTTGGCATGCGCTTTGGCTTGCCAAGTGTGATTGATTTTGCACCATTTATCGCTTTAGGAAAAAAGAAAACATTTGCATACGACAAAAAATGGATAAACATAATTGCAACCAGCGAATCACAAAGAAACAAGAAAATTAAATACGGTGCAGAGGTTTCGAAGGGCTTTCACTTTTACAAGTGTCCAACGGCGAAAAATGTCTTGTAAAAATCTGGTTTTTGTAATTGTTCTCGCATTCCACATTTGCTTTCGTCTTCTTCCCGTGAAAGGAGGGCAAGTTTTGAAATTAGGTAAGCAAATGGAACGTATACTTATGAGTATAGTTTGCTACATTAAATCGTCTAAAGAGAAATATCTCAGTTAACCTGGTCAGTCGGCGGTTAACAACAAGCTTATATTTTTATTCTAGGTGCTGTTTTCCCCAAGAACAACACAGATCTTGACGAAAAGATTTTTAGGTTTGCAGTCGACTACGTAAATAAAAAAGGATGGCTCTCTAACATCACTCTTAACTACTCGATACGATATGCAGCTCCGGATAATTCGTTTGAGAATATTTATGAAGGTAAGTGAGAGAGAAAAGAATTTATAAAGGCTGATAGTTTCTAAAGAAACGTTTGGGGCTGCGTCGGTGGGAGTAACGAAATAATTTGGATATATCAACAAAGTTGAAATGGTAAATTGGCCACCGTAACGATTACAAAAGCTGACGTTTCGAGCGTTAGCCCTTCGTCGGAGCGAAATTTAGTCTGTTCAAGTACTGACTTCATAGATGACTCAAATTTTACAGACCCGATGTCTTCCTTCGACAAAAAGACTTTATGGGCTTACCTAAATTGCTATAAGTTTATTGATTTCTTGTTTCTCTAACGGTATTTCCAAGTTTTTAGAGCTAACCGTCAATTCACAGGAAATGACTGTAGTTTAATGTGTCGCTGCGAAACGATTCTTTTGCGCTCATTAAAACAGCGTGACATAGTACGACCTTATCTATAATGAATCGGGTGAAAAATTTATTTTGTTCTCCCACAGATGCGAAAATGTTTAATTAAAACTGATCAACATCCTCACTTTTAGAAACAAAATTAAATACTCACGTACCTTAACAAAATGAAATGCTAATTTTATCATTGGGTGAAACAATCTCGTCTTTTGGGTGTTACTATCCACGAGAGACTTTCATGGACTCACCACCTTACTAATGTAAAAAAGAATTTTGTAAACAAACTTTGCCTATTGAAAAGGAGTTCGTTCTTGAACAGAAACGCCCAATTGGACTTATACTTCAAGATAATACTACCATCAGTTCTATACGGACTAGTCGTCTGGGGCGGCTGCCCTAATGCAGAGCTTCTACATTCGCTAGAAGTACTTCTCCGTAGGGCGACCAGAATAATATACAACTTGCCCCGAGATATGCCTACTGAGGAAGTTTACCGACATTCGAACTGGAATACTTCAACCCTCTATTATAAACTTTGATTAATTAAACTACTCCGTAGCGTGTTTATAGGTGAAGCACCTACGGCTCTGTCATACTTAACAAACAAACCATGCACCACATACAATTTTCGAAGGAGTAATAATACAATTGTCCCGCGTTTTAACTCGCAGTTTCTTAAAAAATCCATCAGCTATAGAGGCGCTATACTCTGGAACGCTGTCTCGAAACATTTCGATTCACAGAGCAGTTTTCAGTTTTTTATCGCAAAGTGAAGAAGGACTCTTATTTTAAGGATCTCGATTTTAGCGCACAGTCCGGCCCAGTCACTACCTAGGCACTACCAAGATTTTAAATTATTTTAACTATTTTTATGTTTTAAACGCTGTAGTCAATTTACTTAGAGATAAATAATGTAAATCATTTTTATTATTCTTATCATATTTTGTAGAGATTTCAAGGGACGCTATTTTTATTGTTATTGTAATCATATTCACACGACCCCACAAGCCCCCAGCTTTAAACCTCATCGCGTTTAAATAGAGGATATGATTGATTGATTGATTGATTGATCATTCAATATTAAAAAACGTGCTTCAATTTAACTGTCAATTTTTTACAATGTAGCTTTTGGCAATGGCGCCTAGTTCAATCAGAATCTTCCCCATCCGATCATGATGGTAAAATACAACTTATGTAGACTGAAACTTGTTTTTTCAGAGAGTTAGTTAAAACTGATTTTTGGACGCCTGCGAATCATCACAGTTTGCTACAATGTTTAATTTTCTTACAATGTTTCTGCTGGTGTTTCTTTCCTTTTTTTTAAGCTTAAGTAATTTGTTTGCTTTCCTCCTGTATGAACGCAGTTACATAATAAATTACTTACTAGCCGTTTCGCGAAAGGCTTAACGCGGTGTGCCATTGGGGGCCTATTAAAGCATTAAAGTTTGAGGATGAAACTTAATGCATTCCGAATAAAAAGTTCTTAGTTTTTTTTTTCCTAATGTCAGTGGAAGATCTGATCAACCACACGGTTACCGAATAAGATCTTCCTGATTATTTCTCTAACTCAAAAGATATCTCCCTCAGGACGTAAAGACAGCAGAGTGACAATACTAGCCGTGACAATACTCTCTACTGCGAGTGACAATACTCTCTACTGCGAGTGACAATACTCTCTACTGCGAGTGACAATACTCTCTACTGCGAGTGACAATACTCTCTACTGCGAGTGACAATACTCTCTACTGCGAGTGACAATACTCTCTACTGCGAGGATCGTGCATCATACGTAGAGTGACATTAACTCTCAAAAAAGAAACAACAACTTTGAGTTTAAATTTACAAGACATGTTCCGACATTCTCATGTCATCGTCAGTTGCAAATGAGCATTTAACGGTTCGAAAACATTGAACTGTTTAAAAACACGGTTGTTTAAGACTCCTGTGAGACAACTTGGTCCGATCGTCGGGCTTTCTAAACGTTCGCTCATGCGCAAACGCTCGAACGCTTTGTTTATGTGTATAAAACTTCCTCTGACGTAGCCCGCAGAACTGGCGGAGTTTTTTGCTTCGATCTTACAGGCGAACGGAGACAAGCGCTCTGCGAGTGCGAAATGTGTTTCGCGCGCGAGGAGAGGACTCCCCTCACGCGTGACACGCCTTTCGCCCTCGCTTGCCTCCGTTTGACTGAACGATGTAAAAAAAAAATACGCCTGTTCTGCAGGCTACCTCTGACTCGGAACAAAGCTGTAACGCGACAGGCAGGATTCACATTCAATCACGGACGCACCCAAAACACCCAAAGGTCGGGAACCAAGAATACAATTCTTTTCTCTTTTGAGGGAGAGATAACAACTTTGAGTTTAAATTTACAAGACATGTTTGGACATTCTCATGTCATCCTCAGTTGCAAATGAGCTTTTAACGGTTGTACATTTGAATTTATCTTAAGGTACGTTACAATTACGTGCCAAGGCTTACGTTACATTTGAATGTTAAAAACGCGAAAAATGTAAATAGTACGCGCTTGATTAGATCAAAAAATTTAATAAATAAATAAATAAATAAGCGCGTCCTCCTCGTTATACCTTCTCAACAGCTGAGACTGGTTTCTTGTTTAAGGGTGTGTTTTATGATGAAATAGATGGGGTTGCCATGGTATTCCCACTTGCTCTAGTACTTGCTAACCTCTTTATGGGACATCATGAAAAAAACTGGCTAGATAACTATTCATTCTCTGAAGTTGTGTTCTACAGACGCTATGTTGATGACACCTTTTGTTTGTTCAATAGCGAAGAGGACGCGCTCGTGTTCTTTGATTATATCAACGCCAGGCATCTTAGTATTCGTTTCACAATGGAAAAGGAAATTGATAAGAAATTATCGTTTCTAGACATATTGTTAGACAACAATCATACATCCATCGTCACTAGTGTATATCGCAAGAAGACGTTTACTGGTCTTCTTACTAATTATTTCAGCTTCGCCCATTTGATTTACAAATTAGGTTTAGTCAGAACATTGATTGACAGAGCATATAAGATCAAAATTTCCTGGGTTGGTTTTCATCTGGATGTGAAGAAACTTATTTTCTTGCTACGGAAAAATTGTTTTCCATCTTGGGTCATAGACAAGATCATTTACAGGTATCTAGCGAAGAAAAATAACCCTTCTCCTACTGGGCAGAACGCCTCTTCTAACTCCGGTAAACCTTCTTCGCACTATTATACACTTCCCTATGTTAGTCGGTTTCCGAACATCGCTCAGACCAAGTTGAGAGAACTACTCAAACGTTATTGTAAAGCTGATTTAGAAGTTAAGTTAGTCTTCAGTACATTTAAACTCAGAAACATGTTCAGTGTGAAAGATTCAATACCGCTGGGTCTACGTTCGCGTGTCGTATATAAATTTTCGTGTGCTGGCTGTAATGTCAGTTATATTGGTGAGACCACTCGCCACATTTGTACACGAGTTCGTGAGCACCTCTTGTCGGACAAAACTTCGCATATTTACAAGCACCTGCAATCATCAAGCGCCTGTCTTGACTCTTGTGATACTGAATGTTTCACGATCTTAGATTCTGCCCCTTCAAAATACCAAATTAAGATCAAAGAGGCATTGCATATTAAGTAGAAAAAACCCATTCTTAATCAGCAATTGAAACATCTAGAATTGTCTCTTTCCTTTTAATTATGTTGTTCCCTTGTCTTTTATTTTATCATTATTATGTTATTTATTTATTTATTTATTATTTTTTTTATCTAGTCAAGCGCGAGCTATTTACATTTTTCGCGTTTTTAACATTCAAATGTAACGTAAGCCCTGACAAGTAATTTGTAACGTACCTTAATATAAATTCAAATATACAACCGTTAAAAGCTCATTTGCAACTGAGTATGACATGAGAATGCCGAAACATGTCTTGTAAATTTAAACTCAAAGTTGTCATCTCTCCCTCAAAAGAGAAAAGAATTGTATTCTTGGTCCCCGACCTTTGGGTGTTTTGAGTGCGCCCGTGATTGAATGTGAATCCTGCCTGTCGCGTTACAGCTTTGTTCCGAGTCAGAGGTAGCCTGCAGAACAGGCGTATTTTTTTTTTTACATCGTTCAGTCAAACGGAGGCAAGCGAGGGCGAAAGGCGTGTCACGCGTGAGGGGAGTCCTCTCCTCGCGCGCGAAACACATTTCGCACTCGCAGAGCGCTTGTCTCCGTTCGCCTGTAAGATCGAAGCAAAAACACTCGGCCAGTTCTGCAGGTTACGTCAGAGGAAATTTTATACACATAAACAAAGCGTTCGAGCGTTTGTGTATGAGCGAACGTTTAGAAAGTCCGACGATCGGACCAAGTTGTCTCACTGGAATCGTAAACAACGGTGTTTTTTAAACAGTTCAATGTTTTCGAAGCCCAAAAGAACAAGATATTAAAAATAACAATAATAAAAAAAAACCTGAGCTTCAGTCATTGACTCATAATTTTACGCTTTCTTTCTTTCTTTAGTCAATCAGTTGATCAACGAAGGAGTGATTGCTATCATTGGTCCAAAGACTTCAGTTGGTGTGAAAGCGACGTACTCATTATGCTCTAAGTTCCACATTCCCCAGATTAGCGCCAGTGCCACGGATCCAGATTTCTATTTTAATTCTCGTCGCTACAGTTACTTGCTGCGCATGTCTCCTGATGATCTACAGATGAATGCTGCGTTGAAAGATTTAATTGCACACCATAAATGGAAAAGAATGGGAATTTTAACGTCAACCACACTTTACGGTGAGCGTGTCTTCAAAGTATGGCAACTCTCTCACCTAGAAATGATATTAATTAGTTAATATACTCTCTTATGCATTAGGATGGGATTGCGATCGGCAACAATTTAGGCTCAGGGTGAGGGAAGTGACAAGATGAATAACATCTTAAATTGTCGCGCTTCCGAGCTAGAGCTCCAAATTTACCATCCTTTTTACATTATATAACATCTTTAATCCATCTCAAATCTTTATCCGTGAAAAGTGAACTTTGAACTGGTCGTTCATGGTCTCCAATGTCTAGAATTTTTTTCCGTCTTCCGCGAAATTGGTTGGTGCAAACCGCTTCAGTCTGGACTCAGTCTTCCCATGACCCAGGCTCGTTTTCCAATATTTGATAGTTGATTTTGCAGAGATTGATACAATTAGATAGATAGATAGATAAATAATAATCTTTAGACAGGGTGCGTTCTCACAGAAGTGGTTTTCAGAACGGCCCTGTATATCCCACCCATCCCACCCCAGGGGAGGACATCCATCGCACAGTAATCTCGTGTGTGGGAAATTAACGTCTCCTAACCCAACCCTGCAGGAGACGGGACCTCCATTTATTCGTCCCTATCCGAGAAGACTAGAATATCTAACCATTTCTTGAGGTTATAGAAAGGCAGCAAATTCTTCTCAATTATTTTAAGACCCTGAGTGTTGGTCCGGCCGGGGCTCGAACCCTCGACCTTCCCCGCACAACAGCCCAGCGCTCTATCCATTGAGCTAACCGGGAGGCGGTTAAAGATTATCATCTATCCATCTATCTATCTACATTATATAACCTCTTTAATCCATCTCAAATCTTTATCCATCTCAAATCTTTATCTACTCTCGCAATTTAAAGGGGATTTAAACATCAAATACCTGCTGAAAAAAAAAAATCAGTTTTCCTTTTGGAGCTTTTTGGACAAATTGATACTTGGAGACTCGCATGATAATGAATATCAAATTATTTAATGAACATCATGATATTTCACTCTCTGCATCTTTGATGTTTCAGACATGAATGCATTAAACCAATTCATGGAATTTGCTAGCACAGAAAAGTGGACCATACTGGGAGTTGAGCATTTTGAAATCACGGTCGGCAGCTCTAAAGTAAATGCGACAAAAAACCTGCTAAATCTGAGGGAAAAGGGCGCACGCGTGATACTGTTGAGCTGCCCAGCCGATTATGTACCACAATTGCTCAAACAAGCGGAGGGACTGGACATGATCAAAGAATGGGTGTGGATTTTGACCGATGGTGCAATTTCTCAGGTTAGCGAAGAGAGACATTTTGTTGCGTATTGTCGTCAAAATAATGCCCTGATAGTTCTTTTTAGTCCATGTGACCAGTGGCCCTGAAGGATTTGTATTAAAAAGAGTTCATGACACAAGTTGAAGGCCTGCTTTGCTCTGCCGATACGTGCCCAGATTGTTACTGTTCTTATAAAAGCAGCATAGCTAGCATAAACAGCATATTTCTAGCTGTTTTGAAGGGGAATATTACCAGACATGTTTGGTCTCTAAGACTGATTACGCCAAAAAGTCCATGGTTTATTATGTCTTGAGGGAAGAAGGTTACCGCAATACCGAGTTGTTCGTCGTCTATAGAGGAGTGGACAAACCGTAAGTTAAAATTGCGTCGGTCCCAGTTCCCGCTTTCACCGGCAAGAAAATGGCGTCAAAAAGACGTGGTGCTAACAGATGCTAACAGAGGCTAACATCGTATATTTTGACACATTAAGCTTCTCGCATGTCTGATATGTTTTGGCAGAGGAAGTATGTAACTAAAAATAAAGAGTATATCATGTTTTATTAACCATAAATATGTAATGAGCATGAGAGCGATCTTCGCTGTAATGAACACTACTTAATTAAGCAGTAGTGAAAATGAGTCAACGTTGTCTTGTAACTTGACGGGTTTATTACGAACCGACTTAATGACAAGCTCAGTTGGTCGAGGAATGCACCGGTATCGTAGAGGTCATGGGTTCGAGTCCCGTGCAGGCCTAAATTTTTTCTTTTAAGGCCTTATTTTCATTACTGCACAATAAGTAGTGTTCATTACTGCGAAGATCGCTCTCACATTCATTTCTTTAACCGCAGTTCACATACGTGATTTCACATATTCACAAATTAACGTTGCATAAATATGTAACTTAGACTAGTTTTGTGTTTCTTATTTGAAGAACCCACTATAAGAATAAATAGCATAAATTTCAAACCGGGCATAATTTGGAAAAAAGATCGAGCAATGTTAGCATCTTGATATGCTACTTTCACTAGCGCAACCTATAAGAGCCCATTTGCGATTCAATTGCTGCAAAAACTGCTTTAAAAGATCTCTCATGAAAAAAAAAAAAGCTCCCAGAAACTGCAAGAAGGTAAACTAGCAATTTTAAGCGGGTATAATGGATCCATCTGGTCCGTTTTGGTAGCCAAGCGAAACACGGAATTCCCTTGATCTTGCTGACTCGCAAAACGATCTGTTATGTGGGGTGGAGGGTGGGGAAATTTATTCACGTTAGTCGTATTTCCCTTTCTTTCTCAGACCAGTATTGTTGGTCAGACAGTTTACCCGCTGATCCTCAATTAACTTTTAAGATGTAAACGTTTCAGGATAACAATGATATTTCTTACGAGGAGGGACTCATTGGCGTGCGTTTACCCGTCAGAGGTCGCGGCCAGCTGTTTGATGAGGTGTCGGCGGAATGGAGGAAAACTGGTGAAGAGTCATCTATCAATGTAGGTTATTATCCTATCAGTTATCTGGCGCAGACAAATCTTTGGCGGTAAATCTCTACATTAATCAGCACACGCGCCACCTTCGAGTATCTAGCACGGTTACTTTTCCTTTTCAAATCTTTGTGAAATTTGTCAGTCAGCGTGGGCAATTAAGTAAAAAAGGGATGGGCTGAAAACTAGACTGAAAACTCCTCTGACCCTTCCAGTAGTAGTTTTAAAAATGCTTCAATTTTTCATGATCTTCTCAACAAAGATCTCTGGATCGGAGTTCACGTACTAGTCACCAGGCCAACGGGTCTCTACAGAGCGGGTCAAGATACTATAAGCCGTTTATGTCACGCAACAGAGTGCACTGTATGACATCTTAAACCACAGCTGCGAAGGAGAGTTACAGCAACTTTGTTTTAATGTGTCCTTTATTCTATCCACAACAGGCTCGGTCAGGACGAATCTATGACGCCGTATTAACTGTTGCCAAGGCTATCGAAAAAATTCTCGATCAGAACAAATCACTCTCGCAGCCTCTTACTGGCAAAGGACTGTGCAGATCTAATAAGACGTGGATAGACGGAGAAACGCTGATGAACAGCATGAAAGAGGTCAAATGTTTTTCTTCGATCACAAAAAATATTTTTTTAAACAGAAACATCTTGATTTCGGGCGTGTGATCTTTGCCGAGCTGTCGTTATCCACAATGGGAGTTAAGTTGAGATTAGAATAAAGCCACCTCCTTCAACTCCGGCCCTTCCCTCACACTGCTTACACTTAATAAGGGTCTGAAAATGTTTTTTTTCCTTAGGTAATCCCTTCGTGTTTAACACGCACTTAATCACGCCACGCGATGACTTGTTATCTACGACCCAAGCCTTAGGAGTTATCTACTTTATTTTGCATGATTAGATTTGACTAGCCTTCCTCTTTCCGCATTTATTAAAATATTACGAAGGAAACTTAAATCCAGAAAAAAAGCAATTGTTGGGGAAAAGCTTTCTGTTACTATGATCCCGTGTCATATTGCGAGCGTCAAATCCCTCCCTTTGATCTATGAGATTCATTCTTATTTTGAAAAATTACGTCAAACTTGTGATTTCTTCTGTCCCTGCGAATCGTACTATGAATCAACAGTAAAAAGGTTTACTGGATAACTTCTTTTGCAAGGATCTGTAGCTTGAACAAACTATGTCCACTAAAAAAGCCTCAAAATCGACTTTGTTCATCTCAATTTGAATATCTATACCTCACGCAACAACTAGATAGAGTTATTAAGGTATGAACTAAAATCTAATTGTTGGAAGGGAAAGGAAGTGTCGATGGACATGTCTGAAAGTTTGCAGAAGTTATCTGTGATATTTCAATTAATGCTACTCTTCCAAAGGATTTTTGGCTCTCTTTTTAGGAGACGTTTATTTCTAGAGAAGCCAGCCAGACTCTATATAATAATTGAAACCTTAGCCTTCTCAACTCGATTTACGCCTCTGCTATTTGCGTGCCTGTCGTTTATCGTTGTCTGACCAATGCCGGAGAGGTTTTTATACATTGGTTTGTTGCATTATTAGACTTAAAAGTGATTTTCTTTCCTTCTTTCTTTAAGGTAAATATTCCTGGAGTTATGAGCGATATCAGGTTCAGTCGCAGGACTGGATCACCAAGAGAAACCGTGTACGATGTGGTTAATTACCAGGCTGATGACGGATGGGTTGAGGTACAGTATTACCTCAAAGGAGGGGGGTAGCGTGGGGGGTGCTTAGGGACGGACCATCATTTTTCTGGAGGGGGGAAGGTACGAGAAATATTGAAAAAACTTGTTTGCAGGGTCTGAAAAGACGAAATAAGTTGTTTTCAAACGTGGTAGGATGAAAAAAAAATGTTCGCCGAGAAGTCAGGTAAGATATTAAAAGATATCATTACCAAAGTATATCGACAAAATAAGTGGTTATAACACTATTCCTGACATTTCTCGTGAAATAGTTCAATAGGGCAATGGTAATATTTAGCACATATAAAAAGAACACTGAAAAAAAAAATAAAAAAAAATTGTTCGCACGAAGGTGATGTTGGAAAAAAATGTTTGCGGAGACGTATATGTTAAAAAAATAAGACATGTTTGCAGAAGAAAATTTCTCATACCCCCCTCCAGACAAATAATGGTCCGTCCCCTACTTGTTATTGCTCATGTTGCCTCCCGACTCTAGGTAACTTTATTGGCTCGAACAGCTGATTTTTCTTTTAGCTGTGTTTTAATCCCAAAAGCTTGACCTTCTCTCGGTAACTAACATTCAAATTTTAAGATTTGCGTCTTCCGGCGCTATCTGAATATTGGAGGGAAATATGCTTCAAAAATCATATAATTTACCTATCTCTGCTATCAAATACTATTGTTATTATGCATATTATGATTTGACCGTTGTTATTTGAGTTTAATATATTTCACAGGAATTTTTAATTCAACTTATGATTGATCCAGGTGTTTCTTTTGCTTTTGTTATTCAAACTTTTTTTTTTTTTTTTAGCATATACATATATATATATAAACAGAATAAATGTTTGAAAAGAAAATTTGCCCTGAGCGGGATTTGAACCCACGTCCCTCCTGTTACTAGTCAGGTGTGATGACCATTACACTATCAGGACAACCATGCTGGCAACAGCATGATTCAAAATCCCGCTCAGGGCAAATTTTCTCTTCAAAAATTTATTCTATTTAAGTATGATTATTTGGGGTGTACAGGGTCAGGGTTTCCCTCGTATACAGAATTTGTTTAATTGAAATTAGCCTGTATCCGTAATTGGATCCTCCTTTGTCATCCGCTAAGTTGACTTCGGTCGTGTATCTTTAATAGATCCTTAGTTGGGTTTCATATGGGTTATAGGCTTCCCCTACCCTGTCACCTTGAAAATTAAGTTTCCCGGGAGACCACGTCTCCGATCACGTAAATCACATCTTCGATTGCCGTGTTGGCAGCATGGTTGTCCTGATAGTGTAGTGGTCATCACACCTGACTAGTAACAGGGGGACGTGGGTTCAAATCCCGCTCAGGGAAAATTTTATTTTCAAACATTTATTCTATTTAAGTATGATTATTTGGGGTGTACAGGGTCATAGTTTCCCTCGTTTACAGAAATTTATATACGTGTATTTTGTTGTAACCGTCTTTTTCGTGTGAGCGGAACAAAAGAAGCAAAAATTTGTTTTCAACGGTGTAAAAATATTAAATATTATTTATGAGATCATGACAATGGCCAGTTTTCAAAATTCAAGAAAAACTTAACTTTCATTGTATCGTATTCAAATTTACCGGAAAGAAATTCGACATTGAACGTCGCCATTTTGAATCGTGCCTACCTTGCGGCCGGCTAATCTGTGATGCAAAGAAATCTCGCTCTTCTATTTCCCATTTCTTAGGGATCTGTTATAACAGTCAAAAGCTAAGAAATAGCATTAGTAACTCAAAGAATGAGTCATGATTTCTCATTATTTGTTTTTGCAATAACAAGAGCAACAGCTGCTTGGGAGCCGCGTGTTGTGATTCACACCATTCTGGCTTGTGCCGCCAGGTTACTAAGTCGATTTAAAATTTTATCTAATCTGAAGAAAGTATTTAAACGGGTAGGACAATGTTTGGAATCTCAAAATGCAATGAGCAGTAAAATTTGATATAAGCCTTTTAATGAAAATGTCATGGTTTGCGAAGCATACTTCTTCTCAGTTTATTGATATTTGATTTCATTTTTCTTAATTCGTCAGGTGGGAGACTTTCAGTTAGGTCGCATATTGATACCTGATTTCTTTTTTCTGAAACTGTCAGGTAGGAGATTTTGAATGGAATCGCTTACCAGCCTTAAAAATGAACAGAAAGAGACCGATAGTTTGGTTAGATGGTAACCTCGATGTACCAAAGCTGGCTAGTCTTGAGCTGAAGTACAGCAGAATCAAAGTGCTCATCGCCCTGGTATGGTAAATAACATTCAAAGTAGCCTAGTTTCCTTTTTAATAGCCTTCTGTGACCTTTTTAGCTCGAGTTTGGTTTACAACTCTGTTCCTCGTTGAACTTTAAATTGACCCGCACTTTTTAGCGATTTGATTTCAGTCTGTTAAAATTCCTCAATATTTCGAAATGTATTTCTTTTCTCTTGGCATTTCGAGCTCCTGATGATGTCTATTTTTTTTCGATTAGTTAATACCTCGTAAAAAGAAAAAAAAAAACAGACATACAAAAAAAGAAAACAAAACTTACAGAACATGAAGTCCCTTCCATCTCACCTGGTGCGGCTTATTTACACCTGTTGTTATAAATAAAGTCATATCTTACATTTTCTTCAAGCCTAGTTTCCATTTCATTGTACCGATCATCATGTCAAGAAAACTAATATGCAGAAAAAGAAATTTGAAAAAAATCTGTAAGATCGAAAAGACTTTATTCAAAACTACTGAGGCAGCCTCTAAAATGTCCCAGTCAAATACGACCGCTTGTTTCCTCTGCATAGAAGAAGGTCCTAGCTAATTGTCCAGTTTAAAAAAAAAAATCGTGCCAATTGTTTCGATGTCTAAATGCATAAATATTTTGGACAACTACGAACTTGAGGCACGAGGATCGTTACGGGTGAATGGAAACTGAGCTCAACATAGTTGCACAACAAACGGTTATTTTACCCAACTTGGTACAGTCATTATTCATTGACTCGGGAGGGTGACAAAATTTTTTTTTTGGGGGGGGGAGGGGGTTGGCACATGGTTTTTAGGGGGAACGGAGACGGGATTCATAAGATATGAGATATGGGGGGAGGGGTAAATTTTGTCGTGACACAAACAAGACCTCGCTTCCCAGGCGAAAATTAATAACCGGTCCTGAAATGAAATGTTCTCTTCAGAGTCCGCCGTTCGTAATGAAAAAAGAAAACTCCACGGACAAAAATTCAGATTTGGACTACGAGGGATTCTGTATTGACTTGTTGAACGAGCTGAAAAAGAAATTACAATTTGAATATGATCTGGAACTCAGAAATAACCTTGGTGAGCATCGTCATGGTACTTGGACTGGCATTATTGGGGAGCTGACAAGAAAGGTAAAGTGTGTAATTTTTGAAAGTGGTAATGTACTTAGCGACCTCAGAAAGCTTAAAGAAACTACTTCGATACAGAACTTTTCTGAGTAACTGAAAGATTCCATGTTACCGTGCGTCTGTTCAGTAGTATCTCACAATGGATGTGGTGGAATCACTCTCACAGAGCCTCTCTCCAACCGGGAGTGTAAACGGGAACTGGTGCACTGTCATGAAGTCGTGAAAAAATTCGGTGGGGGGGGGGGGGTTGGGGGGGTGGAGAGTATCGTGGTTTGCACTGCATCCCATTCAGAGGAGGGGGAACGAAAAATAGTCGCCATGTCACACAATGACAGCAGCATTGGTACGATAACAATATCAACAGCTATAAAAGCGCGATTAAGTTTTTCAAAGTTCATTGACAATTAGGCCTTTGTGTGATTTCATACACAGAAAAAATAAATAGTCTCCTTTCTATCTTATCGCATTATTATAATCCGTCTTTCGCCAACAATAGCTTCACTTTGCAATTTTTCCCTCGTCGATGTACAGTCCTGTCAACGCTATTAAGTCTTTTGTCTTCTTGATTTCCGTTTTTATCAGCACCTTTCACAATAATGAAACAATTTCTGCAATTGTTCACAAATTACTAAAGTTCTAGCAAGATGGGCCACTTAGCTGGAGTGCAGACCTCACCCATCTACCCTACATCAGGGTTATATGCTGCTTTAACGGTGAAAATACTTGTTACTTGGGAATGCCAGGTCTCATCACGAACTGACTCTTTACCCTCCGCAGAAAGCTAACCTGGCCGTGTCAACCATAACAATCAGCCCTGAACGCGAAAAAGCAGTAGACTTTACACAACCTTACTACAGTCTGGGATTTAAGATAGTTATGAAGAAGACAGACATGGAAAACAAGAGTAATACCTGGGGATTCTTAGATCCTTTTGAGAAGACTTTGTGGATTGCCATCATCAGCTCATCAGTGATCATAGGAACTATAGTTTGGATCTATGACCGACTGAGCCCGTATGGCTACTATGGCAAGGTGGTACAGTCAGCGGAAGTCAGCGGCGAAGAGGCGCATGCGAAAAACACCTTATCATTATTTCATTCATTCTGGGCAGCAGTTGCCTCTTACCTTGAACAGACTCCAGATACTTTGCACCCGATTTCTCAATCTGGCAGAGCGACTACACTAGCATGGTAAGACAGAGCATGTGTATACCAAACAGGGGTGTAATCTAAGAAAAACTATGTCGATAAAAGCAACGATTTGATGATTCTGGTATTCTATATTGGAATCTTTAACACTGAATTCTATTACAGCGGAAAAATTAAGTCTCAGCAAATCTTTCTCGGATTAAATGGACTTCTCGGCTCCTTTTCTCTGTGATAACATTTTACGGCTTCGACAACAAGCCAATCCTGACAGAATATTTGCCTTGGAAAAAAAATCTATGAGATTTTGTTTCAGAAACCTCAGAACGCTTCAGCTTCAACTATCAAATGCTTAAGAAAAGCGTTATGTTCTCGGCGGATCCCTCTTTAAAGTCTATTTCAGTCTTTTTTCGAAAAAGGCCATAGATATTTATAAAATGAATTAGACACTACAAGGGCCCTGATTAGTCAAAACTTATCGTTTATTGCACTGATAGAAAAATCAAGGTTATGTTAGACAAGTAATAGATCACACTTTCTATCAGTTAACCGCCTCTGGCTGGTGATTTACCAAATTTTCTTTTGTTCGCACAATGTCCCGCGTGGTTTATCACGCTGGTGGACCGATAGATAAATAATCTGCAGTCCCAGTGCTTTTATTTTGTCAGTCTTTGAGCTAACGAAAATGAATGATCTTCATCTGAACCTTTATTACTTTAGGTGGTTTGCTATTTCCATATTTGGTGCCACATACACCGCTAATCTGGCTGCGTTCCTGACCATCAACAAATATCAACATCCAATCAAGAGCATTGAAGATTTAGCCAATCAGAATAAAGTAAAGTTTGGAACTGTGCGTGGTGGTCAGCTGGCCAAAATGCTCGAGTATGAACAGCCAGTAACTTACCTATTGAGAACGGTGTAGTTCATGTTGAACCTTACAGATGGTGCCGGCAATTTCATTTATTGTAAAATTGAAAGCTACGCTAGTGAACTTATTAAGACCATTTCTCTGAGATAGGTCCATTCCCCCGCTCCCGACCCATCAGACATATGGGTTCTAGTCTACACAAGTACCAAAAAAATTGCTACGTATAAAATTCCAGTGCGTTCTTTGCAATTGCATGTGAAATTACTCATGAGAGTTCTTGTAAGGAGTAATTTTATATTCACAAAGTTCTGCTGCCACCAAAAGGTTGCCCTTTCCTATTCCACATATTAAGTTTCTTTTCAAAAGAACAGAAGAATGATGCTAAGTTTGAAATGCATTGCCTGACCAACCGTTCAAAAAGATTCCATCCATGCTTGATCCCAGCTCGTCACTCGCAGTGTTGTGAAATGAAAAGCTAAAAGCTTTGCAATGCAACGAAAAAGGTTTTGTGCGGAGGGTTCTCTTTTTGTTCCTTAAATGTTAGAGAACTATCTAAACTAGTACTGGCTCATAATCATTTCCCTTTTATAGAGAGGCTAAGCTCCCAGTTTACGAGAAACTATGGGATTCCATTGTCCGTCATGGAACTCTTGAACCCAATCACACTGCCGCGATTGAAAAAGTGCGAAAAACGGAAAATTACGCCTTCATTTGGGACTCGGCAGTACTTGAATATGACGTGCAACAAGAACCGTGTAATACATTGACTCTTGTCGAAAGGTAAATATGGAAATTTCATAGGTTGTGCAGGGTTGTGTTATGGCGCTCTCCGGTCACTACGCTAACACAGTGGTCAAACGTATAGGGCATGTGCAAGTGGATCAATTCTGACTCACTATTACATAATTTGCTGGGTTCGTCTTTTGAAAAGACATCTTAGAGTGGAATCAAGTGAAATGGAGGGAGATTTGTTTATCCAAATATACGAACGTGACTTTTGTTTACTCCGATTAATCGCACTTGTCTTACACAGGATAAAAATTTAAGGGAAGGGTTGAATCCCTTGCTGAGCGTATCGATGCCCCCCCCCCTTCTTTTCACTTCCCAATCTACAAATTGTCTCTATAAACACCAATTTTATCCATCTTTTACAGACCATTTGGTAGTATCAACTATGGCTTCGCTCTCCCTCGCAATTCGCCTTACACTCATAACTTTAGCGTGGCTATGTTGGAGTTGCAGCAAGAAGGGTTCTTGCAGCGCATGAAAGAAAAATGGTTTAAAAGCCGCAGTGTGTGTGGTGCGGAGACACAGGCAGCCCAGGAAGCAGCTGAGGAGGGCGGCGACCAGCTTCAGCTCAGTGACTTGGCTGGGGTCTTCATCACCCTAGCGGTGGGCGTGGCTGCTGGGTTGGTTGTCTTGTCCATGGAACTGATTTATGCGTGTTATAAAGACACCCAGTCTAAAGATGGCGAGGTGGGTACTGAATGGTTGAGGCTTTCGAATTTGGTATCACGGATATAAAAAATCTGCTGTGTCGTTTGTCATGAATTCTCAACAGTTCATATTATGCCATAGTGGTGCACCTCCCTTCAGCCTTTTTTTCAGTTCCTTTTCTTTTATTCTTTATTTGTTTTAAATAAGCTACATGCATCGCAGGTTTGTCTCCGATATCGGTGCATGACATCTGTCTCTCCTATTCAGACAATTACAGAGCTCAGATGTAACCTGCAGATCAGGCCTAATTTGGGCGAGCGAGTGCTCAATTTTTTCTAAGCGAAAAATGGCCGCCATCTTAGATTTTTATGGCATCGGAAGGCTGGGGAGAGAAAACAAATTGTACCGAGGAGGTGGGTGACGATCCGAAATAAGTAGGGGGGCTGAGGTTGGCCACCACCGTCCACTCTGACTCCAAATAAAACATGGCGTTCGAATAAGTGATCACGAGCTTAGAACCTTAACTCGCCCTAATAAGACACCTGAACTGCAGGCTAGTTCAGATATAAAAAAAAACTGTTTCGGAGAGGAGAGGGATATGGCATTCCAGATTTCAGTAAGGAACACTCGAAGCATTTTTAATCCAAGACCAAAAGTTAACCCTTTCTTTATACTCTTTAGGCACCAAAATCGGTGTGTGCAGCCTTCTGGCAAAGGTTGCATCGAACTAATAAGGGATTCCACGATCTCTACAAAAGTGACGAGGGAGAACATTGCAAGGAAGAGGAACTGGCTATGTCAGAGGGTCCTCTCCTTCTTAGCGCTCAAGAGACACAGCAGATTTGATTACTTTCAAAGCTGAGCCATAATGTTTTGACCGAGAGACTTAACATGTGCGTGTGGAACCTACAAGGTTCGCGAAGAGTTTATGTAACTGCTGTAGACTTAGTCTTAGTTCAATGCAACCACTCAGAAGGTGCGTATTCAAGAACGGGAAGGAAACCCGAGGGCATGTTCTTGTTTCAGAAGGTTCTGAGTCGGTTTTCACTTAACATATTACTCCGAAAACAGTCGAAAAGTTTTTTCATTGTATCAGAAGCGAATAGGCTTCTTATATGTATATCTGCTTTGCGTGATACTCGTCTAGAATGGGAAAGCTGAAGGGGCTCTCATGTAAAAATGGTGTGGAGAAAATATGCAGGTTATCGCAGTGTTCCAATAATTATCATAGACAGTTAAAGAGAGTTAAGGATAATTTCCTGAATCGTCCTTGAGGTGCGATCTTTTATCCTGTTACTTACAGATTAGTATTTCTTAGTTTCACTTAGTACTAAAGAATTTTGATTACCATTCCTGTCATTTTCTTATCGAAGTATTTTCGTCACGGAATCAAATTTACGTAAATATGAGACCCTTGATGAAACTAGTTCGTTGCAGATCCTATGTAATATTACAAGTTACTGTGTCTAAAAGTATTGATACACATGAATGAATAGAATAGAATAGAGTTTATTTCGAGAGGGGAGCACATGACAGTAGTTAAACTGATGATCCTGTGGCCCTCTAATCTACCCATCCCACCCCAGGGGAGGACATCCATCACACAGTAATCTCGTGCGTGGGAAATTAAAGTGCACCTAAACCCAAAAATTTTTTTTCGCTTAACGAAATAAGCTTATTTTTTGGAGTATTTCTGTGCAAAAATTTTTTAATTTGCTCAAATCTTAAATTTTCTGTGCCTAGTCAAAATACGGAAAATTGGCCGCCATCTTGCCCCACGACCGAGTTTAAAGAGAAATGGCTCTAGCGGATAATGTGACGTCAAATCGAGAACACAAAAGTCTGCTTTTCACACATTTTCACTTGTTTGGGAAGGTTGTGGTCGATATTGTCCGAAATATGCCGACCAGGTGTGTTGTATGAGGAATGTATGAAGCGTGATACCCTCTTGCAAATTTCGCACGTTGCTACATCCTCCTACCACACACTTAGTCGGCATATTTTCGGATAAAATCGACTACAACCTTCCCAAACAAGCGAAAATGTGTGAAATGCAGACTTTCGTGTTCTCGATTTGACGTCACATTACCCGCTAGAGCCATTCCCCTTTAAACTCGGCCGTGGGGCAAGATGGCGGCCGATTTTCCGTATTTTGACTGGGCACAGACAATTGAGGATTTGAGCAAATAAAAAAATGTTTGCACAGAAATACTCCAAAAAATACGCTTATTTCGTTAAGCGAAAAAAAATTTTTAGGTTTAGGTGCACTTTAACGTCTCCTACCCCTAATCCTGCAGGAGATGGGACCTCCATTTATTCGTCCCTATCCGAGGACTAGAACATCTAACCATTTCTTGATGTTATAGAAAGGTAGCATCTTCTTCTCATATCTGAGACTTGACTGTAAAAGCTAAACATTTACAAATGGCAGATCCGGGAAGTTTTGGATGGGGGAAGGGGGGAGTGGAAGTTTTGGTTGGGGGAAGGGGGGAGAGGAAGTTTTGGCTGGGGTAAGGGGAGAAAGGAAGTTTTGGCTGGGGGAAGGGGGGAGAGGAAGTTTTGGCTGGCAGAAGGTGGAGAGGGAGTTTCAAGAGGGGGAAGGTGGGGATGGGAAGTTTTATTTGGGGGAAGGGGGTAGAAGCAAACTTTGATTCGGAAGCCATGGGTCTTTACTTTTCAAACTAGAGCCTAAGTAAGCTAAGAAATGCTTCAGTATAAGTGAAATTTCAGTGCCCCTAGCCGAGATGCAATATGTTGTCCTTTCGTTGTTAGAATTTTAGTTTCAGACTAGTAATAAAAATGCTTACAGGTTTTATTTGCAAGGTTTCTTGGCCCCTCTCTTATTCCTTGCATCCGCCATTCATTTAGCATTTAAAATGTGTAGCTTTTATCCAATCCATATGGTATGTAGATATAATGTAGGGTGAATTATTGAAAAGGCTGCTTTAATAAAGATGGCTATTAAAAATATTCATTCGCCAGGCCTTCTGAGTAAGAGTAGGGGTTTCTTAGAGCGAGTCTCTTTCTCTTTTGTGAAGATCGCAAGAAAATGTTAGTATAGGTAATCACATGATTTCGAGTGCAATTTGAAATAAATAAGTACGAGTAAATTTTTTCAAAGACTAACAAAATTGCATGAGCCCGTAGGGCGAGTGCAATTTGTGGTCTTTGAAAAAATTTACAAACGCTTATTTATTCCAAATTGCACGAGAAAATCACGTGATTATCTATTAATAATATAGATGAAAAAATACGAGGTAGCTTCTCATAACTACGCAGAAGAAAAGCGGGCGCATCACGTGCAAAGATAATTTATTCAAACCCTGCAAGTGACTTTGATCTTGACATTGACCTTGACATTGACATTGACCTTGATATTGACATTGACCAATCATTCTGACCAATCAGAATGTCCAGCTTGTTTCTTTCTTTGCACTGAGTTAACTCTCTTCTGCACTGAATTAACTCTCTTCTGCACTGAATTAACTGAAAACTGCATTCATCTTAACCAATCAGAACTGAGAAATTTTTTCATGTAAAATTTGGTAAAATTCGATTGCATTATTTCCTCTTTTAATTGCAAGTATTAACGAGATAAAAAAGAAAAACGTAAGTCCTTTTTGGGATAAAACTTCCTCAGAAGGGAATATTAGTTTTCCTAGCGAAAGCTTTCGTAAAATTTAAGGAGCCCTGTGGCTGCTCTTTTTGTAAACGTTGAAAAGACCACCAAGTTCTATTATTTTCTGCGTCGACTGCCACGTTAAATATCCGTTTCTTTGCTTCTAAAAGTTGTCCATGAATTAAATATTGTTTAAACAATACTTTCCCGCTACAATTAAGTGTTTACTTTTTACTCGCCAATATGGACTAGACTTTCTCAGGTGAAATGTCATTTTCCAGGAAACAACGTAAATTTTATGACATAATTCTGCCTCACTGAAAAATATTTCACAAGGAACATAATGGTACAGTAGGTCAATTTTCCACACAACTCTCACGTGCTCAGACGTTTTCTACCAATAAAATTCGTTCTCAGCTACCTTGGACTTTACCCCATTCCGTGTCAACTCCCAGTAAACAACCTGCATTTTATCACGTGTTTGGCACGCACGGGGTAAAGTCCAGATAGGCAACAACCAATTAAGAGGCCCACGTTGTTATGCTTTAAAAAACGATATTCTAAACTTTTTCTTCGTTCAGTCTATTTTCATTTGTTCGAAGAACGGAGGCCGGAAAACATCTTTGTCTAGAGGCTGTTGGAGATAAGATAGAGCTTTCCACTGCAAAATTATATGGAAGAATATTTCGAAGCGACTGTTTGTTACTGAACAAGAGGCTACATGGAGCCTATATTCCGGCCGGATCTGCGGTTCAGTAGCCTGCGGGCAGCCCCACTGATCCTTCGTCGAGTGGTCCTTCGTCAAGTGACGAAGGACCAGTGGGGCTGCACGCAGGCTACGGTTCAGCGGATTGAATTGAATTGGTTCGAATTGAAGGCGTTGCTGTTTTAGCAAAATCGCTGTCTAGTGCTTTTCATTATTTGTTAACATGGAGAGTTGTGGAGATTAAGACTTTGGAACAAGTTGATGTCATCCATGACAATTTGGAAATACTAAAATTGCTAGAGGAAATGCGGGGTCGCTCAATAAAAATTTGTATGTGAACGCGATGACTTTTTTTATAAGGATTTCTTCTGCTTGCATCTAATAACAAACCTCTGAGGTTTGTTTTGGCCCGGAACGGTATATCACCGAAGGCATTTTATGCACCGCAAGTTTTTTGACTGATTGAAAGTTAGGGTATGTGGCAGTGACTTCCAGAAGTTTTTTTTTTGTCAGAAAAGTATAGTTCTTTCGTCCGCTATATTAATCTATCAATAGATCCAATCGCCAAAGGTTATTGACATACGACAGCGAACTTTTACTGTTCACGAGGGTTCTTGTTTTCATCAGTACGATAACAATAGAAGTAATTTACAGCACCAGGTTTGTGCTTTAAATAAATTTTTCTAAGTTCGCTCGAAAGATAAGTTTAAACTGTAGCAAGCTTGGTTATCGGCCCAGCATTTTAATCCTGACTGACACTCGATGCCAAAACTCATCCTCGTTTCCAGGCTAAGTCCACCACATTGCTTTAAGCCAATTAAAAAGTGCCACGTAACGCCTATTGTGCATCTTTCTGCCAGGAAAAACCAAACGGAATGACTGATTGTGGGCCTTTACGGAGAGAATAATAATTGCGGTTTTGTCTCTGGTGAAGAGGCGGCAGTGAGCATTATTATAGCCTTCGAGCAGGTCTTTGTTTGGTCTCGTCCCGCAACGTTAAAGAGAGAGCATTGCGTGGTGAGTTCAAATAAGGGCTGTGAAGTGGACTGCTGGAAGCGTGGTGTCATGATCAATACAGTTTATTATTGCCAACAATTATTCAGACACCAGAATCAGTTACTAAGTGTCCCATTTCAACCCACACTTCCAAAAAAATAACTCCTGCATGCGTAGCATGCCTATGTTTTGTTCTTGTAATCCTACTACACTTGATATATTTCTCTAAGAAAGTTCCCAAAACTTGATTATATAGCGTACCATCAGGCATCTGTATGTGTACGTCGGAATTAGTAAGTTCATCCTCAAAACTCGTTTAAATCGGATGGTCTTTCCAATTCTCTAAAATCAAAACAATATCACTTGATAATAAAGTAACAGAGACTCGTAAGAATTTTGGCTCAAATGCGGTAAATATACGTCATCACGCAAAAGAGTTATGCATTAGAATGACTATTCTCCCCAATCTTCTCACGGTTGCATTATGAACAGCGTGACACGTCGGTAGCGAGCGACTTTCCCGGAAAGCAGAGTTCATTAGAAGGCTTTTAGAAACACGGACATACCGAAGTTTCAGTTTCCAGGGTTTATTATGGAGACACTTCAGCTTTGAAAGAAGGTTAGTGGATCAAATGTTGTGGTAAAGGTCGTTTTGAAGCCATACACAACACACTGTGCTGTTCGATCGAAATTATGCTTTGTCTTGGTGCGATTTGGATAATTCATAAATTGATTAGTAGCTTCAAAGTATTTCTGTTTACTGCCATAAATTTTTAGTTCTGGTTTCCAAATCTGTGCTTCATAAATTCACTTGAAGTAACCGGTAAGGTAGCGTCTTAATATCATTAAAATCAACTACAAGTCGCTTACAATTCGATTGTTATTTCGAACTAACAGAATAGCACCCGCTTTTCGCTTTTTGATGAGTGGGAGCAAAACATCTTCGCTACAGAAAGCTTTTGTTTTAATTATTTGCTTCACTTCAGGAGAGTTAAAATCCATGATGTTTAAATTAGAGGTTCCACCGCTGTTGTATGCAGAATTTTCACTGTCTTGAGCGAAGTTAGCTTAACACATGCCCACTAAAGCCGGAAGTGAAGCGGAAGTTAGGCCCATCAATAACTTCCTTAATTGTTCAGCCTATCATTTCTCGAGAGAAAATAATTTTTTTTAAGCTGATGGTGGTAGCCATACGTTCAAATATAGAGCTGGCGTCTTTATTAGCTCAAGTTTGAATTTTATACACGATTGAATCGGGAGATGCATCTGTGTATGGGTGCGTTTTATTGCAATCGTTTACCCTGGAAAGAATGCTTCTAAAGTTAACTCTCCTCGCTTCAGACTACTTGCAAAACTGATCATAAATTGAACGCTTTCCGCGAATTTGCTGGGTAAAGGGACTACGAAATTGTTTACAGAGACTCGTAACACGGCCATCGATTTTTGTCACGCAATCCACGAAATTACACATACACGAGAAGCAAATTCAAACTCTCCGTGGCCATGAATGCGTTTGAAAAGTCGGCACTTGAGTACAAAAATTCTTTGAAATGCATCAAAATTTGTAAGCGTATTCAGAGGTCGTTTTGGTTCTTTTTTTAGGTGGCAATGCATTGTGTATTTCATAACCGTGGTGTCTTTTGGTAGTTGGTGGGTAGGGATAGGAGTTTGGATGACGTTATGTAGGAGGGAGGGGTGGGTTGGGCTAAGAGCGTACCAAGGCAATCTTTTGTTTCGACATTGCTACCGACTCGGCCCTGAACTTTCATTTGATATAAACTGTTTAAGATAGTAGACGCGTGCTAATTAGTTGGTAGGTGTGTTCAGATGTGAGTTATTTAAAACGGCTGTAACGTTTTAGATGAGAGCGTCATTCAGTGAAGAATTTTTTACGGCAATAGAGAGCCTTTCTCGAGAGCTTTGAAAACTCGAGGGTTTGCATCGATGTCTCGAAAGCTCCTGGCCCCTTCGAATGTAGATGAGGTTATGTACACATGGAAAAAGGCCTAATCAGTGCTTTACACATGAAATTATATAGGAATTCCATTCAGATACGAGGCACAGGGAGTAAAATGGCAGCCATTCCATTGTGCATACCAAACAACTGCACCTGGGATGAAACATCGGGAGCGTTCCAGCGCGACTCGAGTCAGCCCCGCACGGGACTTCAGCCGGTACACCCAGCACTGCGGAAACTTCGGTCCATCGGGGGACCAGTGTGCGTGGTGTCAATAGCCGGCCCATGCAGGAGGGGAAAATCGTACATCCTCAGCAGAGCGTTCGACCAAGGGGACGTGTTCCCCCTGGGGCATTCGTTTGATCCGGAGACCATGGGAATATGGCTGTGGGTGGTACCAGAGAAATACAAGGATACTCAAGGTAGAGAGTTTACCGTTGTGCTTTTGGATTCCGAGGGAATCGATGCAGTGAGTGCAGAGGGCGTCAATGATCACGCCATATTTACACTCAGCGTTCTCTTGAGCTCCGTATTAATTTACAATTCTGTCGGTGTCCCCACCAGAACAGATCTTGAGGGACTTGAGTATCCTTTTTGATTTCAATTCACTTCTTATTAATCTAAGTCTGCTTCTGTTATCGCTTGTTAGTACCTATCTATCACTCGATGCCTGCTGTCAATCAAAAACACGCACTGGCTCAGTTGAAAATCGTTCTAAAATCGCAGCATTGAATAAAATCGCGCATTCTGATTTGTTAACGAAACGAGGTATTTAGCGTGGAACTGCGAGTTGAAAACGAGGTTAAGTGATATTGTTTCGTATCTAAGTATACAAAAAAAATACTGCTTTCTTTTTTTTTCAATTCTTACACAATTATGCGATTTGAGGAAAATCCATTACCTGACAGTAGTATAGGGAGTCTATACTACTCCTGACTCGTGAATTTCGCGTCAAATTGCACTTCAAAAACACTGATATCGCACTGATGGCTTCGCGATTCGTGGGATGTCGGTTTTCAAGTGCAATTTAATGCGGAATTCCCTCGCCGAGTAATGAATCTTCCTATAGCACCCAAATATCTCTTCCTTGCATGTGAAATCTCATAAAGTTATGTTTAGCTAGCTCTTGTAGTCTTTCATAAGAGTAGGTTTTTCCTAATGTATATCTTCCACGAAGTGGTGCAGGTTATGAAATGACAGGAAATAGAATGTTTAGGTACCTTAACGTATGCTAGTCACATCATCAAGATTTCCCAACGGATTCAAGTGATCTCAGGAAAACCTTTAGACGAAGAGGCTTCACAGAAAGTATTTCCTTCGTTTGTGTGGCTGCTCAGAGATGTTGTGTTAAGTCTTCCCAAGGGTGTGGCAAACTTAAAAGCGTATTTCCTTGAAAAGGTAACTCTACCATAAAAGTTCACAACATGCCGTTGGATGAGCGGAACGGGACGGTGGTGAGAAATTATAGAAACGGTTATGACCAAACTTGTCCGGGATCTTTCTGTATCTGGTTCTTTCTGTATCCTGTTGCTTCTGTATCCTGTTGCTTCTGTATCCTGTTGCTTCTGTATCCTGTTGCTTCTGTATCCTGTTGCTTCTGTATCCTGTTGCTTCTGTATCCTGCTGTGGAAAGTAAAAGAAGTTGTAATTCTGCCAGTTATGCATTCGTGAATTGTATTTTGTCGAATTTGGATCTATTTACTGTCGAAAGATCGCTGGTAACAGACCCCGACAACAAATTTGCAAAGAAAGCACTTTTCACGTGGTGTTAGTGTGCATCCAAACTCTTAAGTTATTCATGCTTTCTGTCATTTAGGTTTTCAAGGTGCGAGGTCGGCCTAGTGGAAAGTCTCAAGAGGTCGTCGACAACATTCTGAAGTTCTTTCCTGACTTTGACGCCTTTCCCCTCTCCCCTCCGTCATCAGATGCTACTGTTATACAAAACTTAAATGAGAAAGGGAAGCAGGGGGAGATCAGCTCATCATTTAAGAAAGGAGTGGAAGAGTTCAAACAGATGTTGCACTCAAAACTAACTCCCAAAAAAAGTTTTCTTGGACAAGGATTTGTTACTGGAGAAGGTTGGCAAATTTTTTTAATGTTTCTTGGGACAGTTTGGCACTCTAGTACGAATATTTCTCAAGCGGAGACGAGTATATGGGAATGATGGATAGTCTACGGAAATGTGGAAAAATGGGGTAGTTTTCATACACATAAACCAAATGACAGGGACTATTTCTCTTAAACTTTCCCTTTCCAACATTTTCTCAGATTTTTTTCCCTAATTGATTCGGGCAGTTCCCCTTCTTTCATTATAAACTAAACATTAAAATCTTCAAACATACCCACATTAGATGCAATTTTGGATTAGTTGACATGCGGTCGTGGAGATGTTTTCCACCCTCGGGCACTAGGTGGTCTTAGAGGATAGGAGCAATAAGATAGTGATCTTAATTTTGAGCTATATGAAACGTTTTACAATCATTTACCTGCTAGTGTTGTTTACACTTTCAGCTCTAGCAACACTGGTGGAGGAATATGTTCGAGCTGCAAATTCACCTGGCGCTGTTCCAGTTGTGGAGAGTGCATGGAACGTGTTCACTAAAACCAAATGTACCCAGACTCTAAACGATGCTAAAGCTGTGTACGAGTAAGTAATGTTGAAAAAGTTGCCAAAATAAACCGGAATTTCCATTTGAGCGCAGCTCTGCTGTTCCTGATGGGGCGATCGTTTTGGTTAGCTCTAAACATTGTAACGTTTTGCTTGAAACCATTTCATTTGGGTTCGCCCAAAAAATCTCTTCCTTTAACTTTTAGTTTTTTTGTTTGCTTTCCCAGGCAAACAGATCTCATATAATTTGAATATATCAACAAAGTTGAAATGGTAAATTGGCCACCGTTACGATTATAAAAGCTGACGTTTCGAGCGTTAGCCCTTCATCCTTCGTTCCGACGAAGGGCTAATGCTCGAAACGTCAGCTTTTATAATCGTAACGGTGGCCAATTTACCATTTCAACTTTTTTGATATATTCAAATTATTTCGTTACCCCCACCGACGCAGCCCCAAACAGTTTCTTTAGAAACTATCAGCCTTTACAGATCTCATATAAGTTGGTTTTACTCTACAGTTTGTTATTCCCTTGATCAGTACAAAAGAACTGCAACTCTGGAACGAAATACAGCTACAGATGCTAGCTGACTTGAAATGCAGAACAACGCTGAAATATTATATTTCTGCTTAGTCTGTCAATCAAAGTTGATTGTATAAGATCTAAGATAAAGGTCGATTCATATCGGCAGTATTTCAGCTTGTTCCATTTTTGTTTCAGTGGAGGGATACGAGAATTCAAAGAAAAGGTGCGTCTTCCTTGTGACGACAAAAAGATTCGAAGTGCTCATCAAGATTATTTGTTAGAAGCTTTAACTTTTTTCGAGACTGAAGCAGAAGACGCGGCAGTAATGGCCAGGTGGATGTACATAGAGGAGTTAGCGGTAAGTAATAACTTCGATTTTAATATTTTGGTTCATTTAGCTGAACTTTAACCAACAAAGATTATATTTAGCTCGTTTATAGTTGTGCGTTTGTTCACACCGTGTTTAAATCTAAAATAAGGCAAAAAAAGTTCTTTTGATAGACAACAATGGTAGACAGACGGTTCTAACAACGTTACCTGACCAGTGAAGAACTTTCGCTTATGTTCTCCATTGGAGAGTCCTACCAGCCGATATCTCTCATATATCAAATTGTTTAGATGTTTACGTTGATGCTTCTAATTCTTTTATTAAGACACATGTAATTTTCTATTACAGAAAGGTTGAATCAAGCACATTGGCTTCTACTGTCTGTTGTTGTTCTGGCTGTGCACGGTCAATGTTTTTTCCCGCTTGTCGCTTGCTCACTCTTCATCTTAGGATCCTACACATTTTTTTGTATTAGTTTCATAGCGGCCACATGTGGGACTTCCGTGTTGCGCCTGAGGATCAATTTTGGGTGCCCGCGCGCCAATTTCCCGCGCAAAAGCTCTAAGGTCTTAAAATAACTGAGGAGAATTTGCTACCTTTCTATAACATCAATGAAATGGTTAGATATTCTAGTCTTCTCGGATAAGGACGAATAAATGGAGGTCCCGTCTCCTGCAGGGTTAGGGGTAGGAGACGTTAATTTCCCACACACGAGATTACTGTGTGATGGATGTCCTCCCCTGGGGTGGGATGTGTGGGGGAAAAGGTGAGGTCGTTACATGGACTAAAGCGGCTGCCAGAGGCGCCTGATAATGCTGACGTCCGATCTCAACCTTAGTAACACTGTAGACCTTAGCAATTCAGCCTATGCTGCTATTAAGGTATCGAATCATTCACTTTCACTTTCACTTTTCACTTTCACTTTCACTTTCAAGAAACAACCTCTGAGAAATTGAGGCATTTATAGAAATTTCAAATCAAACAACTATAAGGAAAAGGAAAATCTCGAGATTTTTCGAAAACGAAGGTTGTTAAGAATAGGTATCCTGCTAATTTACCATAATTCTGTTTTGAGCTTTACAAGGTGTACGCTTCTAAAACACCGTAACTTTCTGGCTTGTGTAGTTGTTTGTCGTCTATATGAGACAAATTGGTTGCGACAGCCTGACAGCACGTCACCTAGTCATTACAGAATTAACACATGCACAGATGTTTGACAGTTGCAGTACAACGGTGCGCGATTCCTGTTTCTGCTGTCACGTGCAGGGAGGGTTTGTCGTTGGTTCCCGTTCAGTCTGGGTTTTTCTCAGGGTTCAAGGGTGCTACTCCCTTCGCACGGAATTCCACCCCGAATTCCGCCACTTTACGGTAGATTGAGAACCACTCTGTGAAGTTGCCACCGCTAAATTCTATTACCTCTGTGTCTCTAGAACTATGCAGACGAAGCTGAGAGTGCTTTGTTAAGAGAGAACAACAATCTGACCGAGGAACAGTGCAATGACCTGATGAAAACACTACGCGTGGTGTGGTTGGATCCAGTCCTGAAAGACGTCCATGATCCAAATGATCACGACTTTTTGATTTTGGAAGAGCGTTTAAGGTCTGTTTATCAAAAACTTGACAGCGACTTCAGACAACAGGCCAAAGGAGACAAAAGCTTATGTTCAAACTTGGCTTACATCTATGAGTTGGTAGGAACAGTTTTCTCGTTCAATGGACAATAAATCTTCCGTTTTCATGCTATTCGTTATAAGTCCTTTACCTTACCATCACCGCAGTTAATGAGTAGCGGGTTTTGCTTGCTAACTACGCACCTACTGCAAAAACCAACAAGAGAAGGGAGGAAATACAGAAGTTAAAAACAAATGAAAAGGAGCAACATACAATTACTTATTTTTCGTACAACTTCGTCGCTATGTTACTTGTTAAACATGTTACGTGTTAGCTTAAGTCCTTCAACATGTCACGGTGACTATAGATGTTGTTTTTGACTGCTTTAGGTTTATTGACCTCTATAAACACCAACAGTTGTGTTTGTATTATATTCCCCTTTTTTCTCTGTATTAGCGAATTGAATTATTATTTATCTATTCAAATGTAATTTGAGCTTCAAAGTAAAGATTTTTTTTAACACGAAGAAAGTTAATCAAAAATGAAAAAGGCAATGGCGGTAATTGAGCAATTGTGCACCCACCCCACCCACCACCCCTCCCCCATCCCAACGACAGTCAACTGATAACAAGTTCGGGCTAATAATGGGTTACGGGAGGGGGGGGGGGGTGCGCAGTTGCTCAGATACTGATACTCGCCCGCGTTTCATTACACTGACAGCAACACTTTGAAGAGATGAAAGAACATCTTGCTCAACTTAAAACAAGAAAGAAGTATTATGAAGATATCTCCTCCGAGAGAGCAGCGAGAGAGGCTGAAGCTGAAGAGACAGAAAGGCTAAGGGTGAGCTGTTTTTTCCAATTGAGTATGTTAGAGCAAAGATTACTAGGTGATGGTAGAAACCTTCCAGGCAGGAGGAAAAATAATATTCTTTGAAGAAGAGTCTCTTAGGTGTATTATTCGCTTAATGATTGATAATTTTTTTCAAATGGATTAGTGGATAAATGCTTTCCGAACCGCAAGCTAAAGGAAAATCTTCTTTAGTACGTGATAGCTAGCCAATAAGATTACTTAAATCACTAAGCTCGCTGCGTTTACATATTACTTAATATTAGTATTTAGTATAATTTCAGAGCTGAGCAAAGAGTTTTCAGCAATCTGATTGGTCGAGCGGTTCCTTATATGACGCTATATAAACCGTTCCACGCTGTTTATATAAAATGTTAAAATAAAGTGTTAATAAATGTTACTTAAATGTTATGATTTTAGAAATTTCTCTGTTGTTCAGCTCTGAAATTATACTAAAACAATTATTCGCCACAGGTTCGGTGAATATTATCGAATAATCCCCTCGACTTCGTCTCGGGGATTATTCGACAATATTTACCTCGCCTTCGGCGAATAATTGTTAAATATCATATACGTGAATAGTGCTTTACGTACACACTGATTGGCTAGTTTGGAAGTGGATAACAATTTCTATTCACCACTTCTGTAAATAGTTCTTAATTATCGTTTATCTTTCGATATGGCTACATGCAATGATACAGATTCGAAACAATAATATTTGAGAATAACAGTAATTCCAATATTTTATTGTTGTATTTTACGCTGAAGAACAAAAAAATTTTTTCCATTTTTGCGCGAAATACAAGATTTGAATAAACAAGTTATTTTGGGTTTTTAATTTTGGATACTTCCTTTATCTTACTGAAAGACAGCTGATAAATTTCCTGTAGCAAAGTAATACGTTTTCAAATATTTTCCTTTCGCCTTAACTCTTTTCTTTCAGTTATTTTTTCATTTTTATCTTTCTTTTTTTCAGGCTAAGAATTTGCATTTGGTAGAAGACAGAGAAGAAATGGAAGGAATGGTAAGAGCTATCGATAAAAATTTATCAACTTTACCAAAGTTTTCCGTGGTGTGTTTGGAACAAAGTAGAGGGCAATAAAAACTACATTTTTTTTTTCATAGAGGTCAGACGTTTATATCCTAGAGAAACTCGCTATCCTTCATTTATCTGAGAAGAGACGTTGAACGATATGTTTTAAATTTGCAGTAGTTCTTGCTACTGCGATTTTTTTTTACTGTCTGCAATGCATAGTAAAGTTAAGGTGATAATTAGGACATTTCTTGTTTCCATTCTGTGTCTCGGAGAAGAAAACCTTACTGATACTATACCTTCATTTAAACTTTTCCACTTTTGTTTCTGATTCGTATTATAAGGCACTTTATGCTTAAAGGGTAGTCTATATCAAATTTCTCCAGCATAAGTCGTCTTGTGAATTGATAACAAAATACAAACCCATGGTCTTTGTATCTCAGATAACTCGCTTAGAAGAGAAGCACGTCGAAGATCAAAGGAAAATCAAACGCATGGTTGAAGAACAAATGCGAGCACAGAAAGAGCAAACCGAAGCCGCCATATCCGCAGCGAGGGAAAGGTCGACAGCTGAGAAAGAAAGATATTTACGGCAACAAAGAGAACTTCAAACGAAGATAGATGCTGCTAAACGAAAACAACAACAAGATGAACAAACCATAAAGAATCTGCAAGATAGATTGAGTAGAATGTGATTGAGAAAGAATCACATTGGTAAGACGGATATTGTCAGTAATAAAATAAGAAAGAATTATGATAAACAGGAATCATTGCGAATGGGTTAATAAATACACAGCTGTGTACATTTGTGGCTTATAGTTTCAGTTTGTGAAAAACTGATCATGATATACACCGCGCACTCTCAAGTCCGCCCTTAATGGTTAATAAGTTCCTTACAGATGGGAGTATAGGAACATAGTTGACCATGACTTAGACACGTTGGAAGAGAGCTCTGAATGTGTGAATGGGTGATGATTTTTCCACCTTACAGTTAAAACTTTGGCTTTGTTAAGGCTAACAGTTTGTTTCTTTCCGTTACAAAAAACAGAAATTTTAAAAATTATCTTCAATTATTTTTAAAAGTCCCTTTCGTAGTTCTAAACACTTTCACAACCGGTCGTTTTCTTTTTAGTTAAATTCCGGGATAAAAAAAAAGAAGATACTTAAATAGCGTAATTAAGGTATTAAATTTGACTCAAAAGAAGTAAAGGCTACTGTTTCCATAATGTATTTGAACTTTGAAAATATATCTATACCCATTAGCGAGTCGGATATCCCTGTCGTTTTACTTGATGCTCTCCTGCAAAGGTCTGCCAGTTTCTCCGATGTTTACCTTACGGCACGCACGGGGAATCCTGTAAACTACGCCATCCTGTTTAGCCGGGTCGATGGCCTCCTTTGGGCGTACTAGATGTGATCTTAGCGTAGTCTCTGACTCGAAAACAGCGCGAATGCCTTGTTTTTGTAGACAGCAGTGAAGTCGTTCGGAGAGGCCTTTGACATAGGGGTAGGACTGTGATATGAACTCGGATGGGGGTGGAAGGGGTTCAGTGCAGGTAGTTGGTGTCTTAATTTTGTTAACTTCTGCGCGAAGAAGTTGGTCAAGATGGACACCCGAAGAGGAATTCCATATCTACAAACAATGGTGTAATATTTTGTTTATCGTGTCAATAAATTAGGCCCTATAATAAACTGCCAAGAAGAGTCGAATTTATTATGTATGACGGGAAAGAGAATCCACAATCCTAGAAAAAAAAAGTCACAAAGGGCATGGGCGATAACGCTCAACATGAAAAGATGCTTTGAATCATCAAAAAAGGAATCCGTGGGCATAACTTTCAATTCTCTTTGAATGTCACTGTCTGTTAGCAATGCAACCTTCTTAGTGTCTTAGCAGCTATAATCTGAGAAAATTTGTATAAACGACCTCGGTTTGAGAACTGTGAACTCTTCGGCCATGAATTCATCAACCTGACAAAATGGTGCAAAAAGCGAGTGACGTGTTAGCCGCTGAGTAGGGACATCAAACCCGCCTAAAATTATTTTCTCAGGGCTGGAAATCTTTGTAGAACACTGCAGTCTATTTAAATACAAAAATTTTGACCCTGGTTTTGGTTGAGTTACTAAGAAGACATCTTCATGAGTATGGACTATTTGTGATGAGATGGTAAGGTTTGCCACCAGGACCAGCTGAGATTTACTAAAGTTACATCAGAAGAGTTTGGTAAACCTGTGCCTCTTCAACAAGGAGAAAATAAAGTTCAAGAGTAGGTGTTTTCTCCTAAATGTTGATAACACTCGTGTGACTGGGAAAATCATCCACAGGTAGCTCCAAGAATACTTCTTCGGTTAGTGGTGAAATGGTGACATCATAAAAGATTGCTCATGTGTTCAGAGCTACGCAGGTTTTCTGAATTAAAAGGGTTGAGTTAGAACTGCCACTTGACTTGCCGTTTTGTTAAATAACGGCCTCAGATTTTTCCAGAAGGAAACAGCAGAACCAGGGGAGGTCAGGGAATGAACCAGATGCTGCTTCGTCACGGAAATCCCTCATCGATTTTCGTTTCATTTCTGTGACTTTATCGCCGTTATTGGTAATCATTCCAAGTTTTATTTGTTGGAGATCAGTGAAATTGTCAATGGAAGTGATTCCTGAGACATTTTCCTTTTGAACTGAAGGATTGATCCATGGTGGGTGATTGCCTTGAATGTTTGCTCGTTTAATCTTAGGGGAAATATAAGTCTAGACACCGTGACTCAGTATTTATAACTTGTCACGCAAAATTCAAATGTGCTCAGAGAGTCACGAAACGCTTTTACATAAGTATTTCACTGAACATTTCTCTTTCTTTTTCTGACTCAAAAGTTATTTGTTGAATGTTCAGCAAAACTGCCACCACTACAAGTAACAATGAGACATAGTTTTAGAACATTCAGCACTTCCGAGTTGCGGTAAAGATTTTCTTATCACGTGACTAACATGCTTAAGTGGAATGCAGAGGCTTGATAGTTCCCTCGAGGAGGGGAGGAGTGGGTGACGCTATATCGAAGGCGTTCGTCGAGGGTCGAACACACAAGTTTAAAGTACAGCGGTTAAATTTGAAGATAGAGAAAGCCAGCCCGTTTTGGCGTCAGCGACCTCACTACAAATATAATGATAGGCAACTAAAGGGTTACTTTATTCTCAAAGTGACTGCCGTTTTAAATTGAAGGAACAGCTTTTTTCACTTACGACTTCATAATTTTACATTTGTTATAAGCACTGAAAGTAGACATTGCATGTCTATCATGTTCGCTCTTCTGTTGGCAGAACAGGGCAAGTCAATAAGTCATGTCTACAGTACTTAGTTGCTACTAGATAAATAGGGTTTATTACAGCGAGGAACGCTTTCGTATATTTTATGAAACCGCAGTACACATATACGATTTTCATTTATTCAAATTTATTGGCAGGTTTAATTCGAACCAACATAATGACCTGCTCCTAGTTGGCTTGTTAGCTCAGTTTGTAGAGCACTGTACCGGTATCGCAGAGGTCATAGGTTCAAATCCCGTACGAACCTAAAATTTTTTCAGGCCTTATTTCCACCTACAAGATAAGTAGGGTTTATTACTGCGAAGAACGCTTTCATACATTTTATGAAAGCGCAGTAAACATATATTATTTTCATATATTTACTGAGTCGTCGCCATCATAACGCATTCTAGTGTCTTAGTCAAAAATTGTCTTCGGTTTTTAAATGTCATCCTTTCGCGGGATTTTGCAATACTCGTACTCGCGGGTTTCACAATTTGCCCGCTGGCCAAAATTACTGTTTACTCTTACCCTCGACGAATGCCTTCGATATAGCGTCACCCTCGCGGAGTCAACAAGCAGCTGGAGTGATGTTTCGGCTAAAGAATCCTTGTGTTTCTTCTTTTCAGTCCGGCTCTGAACTTTTAAAACAGTTCGTGGAGCAACTTCAGAATACCCGGCCACTCACGCCCTTCATAAATCGAGTGCTCCCGTGGTCCGCAGTCCGCGCTGGACCAAGAAATAAAATATATTTGCGAAGAGAAAGAATAAAGTACTACCGCTGACAAACCCACCGATGTCGATGAATAAGTATTAAACTAATTTATAACACAAGTGCTACCGCAGTCCGCAGTCCCGCAGTGGATGAATAAATAGTAAAGTAATGTTTAAACTGAACTGCTACCGCGGTCCGCAGTAACGAAGTGGATAAATAACTAGTAAGGTAATTTTTAAAAACAAGTGCTACCGCAGTCCGCAGTCCCGCAGTGGATGAATAAATAGTAAACTAATATTTAAACAGAACTGCTACCGCGGTCCGCAGTACCGAAGTGGATGAATATGTATGAAATGAAGCGTTCAAATGAAGTGCTACCGCTGTGCGCACTACCGTAGTAGATGAATATGTAGATATTTAACTTTTAAACTCAAGTGCTACCGCGGTCCGCAGTCCCGCAGTCGATGAATACGTATTAACTAACTTTTCAAGCGACGTGCTACCGCGGTCCGCACTCCCGCCGTGGATGAATAAGTATTAAACTAGGTGTTAAACTGAACTGTTACCGCGGTCCGCAGCCTTTAATAAGTAATAAAGTGAGCTCTAACCCTAACCCTAAGCCTAACCCTAAACCAAAACCTAGTTTGAATTGTTTTTGGCATTTCTTGAATAAGCAACTCGTTTAATAAGCAATGAGCTAAGCACTAGAATAAAGTGCTACGGCCGCGTAAATTCCTAAACTCGATGGAAGCTTATTAACTTTACATACCTGTTTTAAAAATACAGTGAAATACAAACATAGAATGAAAACTATACTTAGAATGTAAGAAAAGTTACTTTTACTGAAATGTTATTTTTGAAAAGCAGGTATTAAATTCCAATTTTAAAAGCGAAAACGTTTCCATTCAATGAAATGGTTTTTGAAACATTAATCTTGAAAAGGAAATCTAAATTTATTGCCATGAAGGTTTTTGTTTTTCTTAACTTATTTCTGCTTGTCCTATAGAAATGGATTTTATTTATATGTTGCTATTTCGAGATGTGATTATTGTCCTGAAGATATTTTCTCATTGGAACTGTAATATCATTATGTAGAGGCTTGGCCAAGGCATTTTCAAATTCGTTTAGACTGACATCCGTACAGTTCGGCCAAGGGTTTGGCTTGCTTTTCACAAATACCTTGCAGGTGCTTTTTGCTCTAGGTATTCTAAATTCCACAATTCTTCCAAAGCCATCTTGCATTAATGATTCTGTAGCGGTGTTAAATTCACTTT
This sequence comes from Stylophora pistillata, assembly GCF_964205215.1. Classification (NCBI taxonomy): domain Eukaryota; kingdom Metazoa; phylum Cnidaria; class Anthozoa; order Scleractinia; family Pocilloporidae; genus Stylophora; species Stylophora pistillata. Next base: position 35,699,462 of record NC_142521.1, on the reverse strand, counting down.
CGGCGATTGCACGCGCTGATCTTTTGCCATGTTTGAAGGAACGATAAGATACCACAGGGCCTTGGGTCATTAAGACGTTGTCCCTGATCGTTTTTGTGGTGGGCTGATCGATGCTTTTATCACAAGCTGCGTTTGTGACTTCTTTAAGAAACTGAAAAAGGAGAAGAAACTAATTTAAAACAATGCAAGTCAACTAGAGAAAGTTAGTCTTCACCTCTTATCAATGAGTTATCCATTACAATAGTCGGAAAAACATTACTGCATTTCTGGTAATATAGAGGTGACCCAGGCTAACTATTTTAGTCACGTAAACAATTTTAAATAGAGAGAACATATAGGGCGAAGTTTAGGTATGGAAATTGCTCCCTACTTTGAAGGAAAGGATTAAGAAGATTATTATACCTAAACTTACTGTACATATTAGGGAGAAAAAATAATCGCCACATGTTAAGTTTCATGGATGCATATTTCCATGTTCAAGTGAATTTCAAGAACTAAACTTCTCCCCATATGTTCTCTCTATTTAAACATGCGTACGTGACGCAAAAAGTGAGCCTGGATTACCTTTGCTAATAGTTATTTAGTTCGTGATTGACTCAGGTAACGTAGCAGAGTAGTTTTAAAATTAGTTTAGAAAAACAAAACTAATCGTATCACATTGGCCAATGACAAAAAAAAAAAAAAACAGAAAAAGCGCGGAAAAAAATTCGCAACCAAGTAATGATTCATTTTCTTTTACTTCAAATTGCCTGAGATATTGAAGAAGCACGTGTTTGAAAAACATTCGCTAAACGGTGTAATGGAAAACTACGGAAAATTACTGCCACTATCTAAACTCAAGTGCAAAGCTCTCTAAGATGTGGATAAATCATTCAAAGAGCTTTGCGCACGTCATCATTTTCTATCGGCGAATAGAATACATTTATAGAAAAAATGAAATAAGCGGATTTTCAATAGGACAAGGCCGAGTTTCTAATAATAATAATTGGAATGTGCGCAAAATAAAGGTAATTAAAGAAAAATGCAAGTTTTTGTTGTTATGATTGCTAACCTGACAGAGTATTTCCTTCTGTGTCTCGAGGTGATTCACGAAAGATGCTGCATTTTCTAGTGTTGTTTTGGATATCGTTGTATCAGGCTGTGACGAGGGTACACCGGCCAATAGTTCTTCCAGGGTGTGATTAAAGACATGTAGAGCGCAAGCTATTCTCGGAATAAGTTCTGGCGTCTTTGATTTGGGTGGCACTTTCCCATTTCTGATGGCTTCATTGACCTCAGCTACGAACTCGTCCATTTTCTCCCTGAGTAGCTCCTTCCCTCCTTCGTCGAAGACGAATTCAACGTTTTCGTCAATTCCATTTATATTCTCGAACATTTCAGAGAAGTCACTTACCACCTCGGTGGATAAATAATCGGTGGCTGCCTCCATTTCAATAAGGGTTGGACGAAAGGCAAGGGGGGTGGCAAGAAGGATTCTATCCACTAGGCCGTGTCCTTGATCCATGCGTGCGATCAGTTTGGCAGCATTTACCAGTTGCGTGGAACCAAGGAGACAGAAGGGCGTATTTGGAAGGATCAATCTGCTTTCCTCTGTAGAGAAGTGATATGAGCAGCGCTCGCCTGAAAATAATTTGCAGAGAAGCTGGATATCTCCGGTAGCATTGTCTTCATCGGACTTAAGAAGCTTGTTTAATATGTCGAAGATCTCTGGAGAGAGAATCATTCCTTTCTTCTTCTTCGCAAGAAGTTTTACCAGTCCCGACGAGGTGGTTTTGCTTATTATGGCTTCGGTTAAGCCTAGATTTTCCAGTGGATCCTGGGCTGCATACTGGATAGCAGAAGATTTTCCTTTAGGAGAAAAAAGTAACAAAAATTTGATAGCCTCATAATAGAAGGTCTTTTAGAATTTAATTGAACCTACAGCAAGATTTAGTGATGAAAACCTATTGGCGTGCAGAGAGCAAGGGTACTACGAGAAGTAAAAGTGCAAGTGAAAAAGATTCCAATTGAACTTACCCGTTCCGGGGTATCCCACAAATATAGAAAATATGTTTAATGGTTGCTTGTGTGTGGTGATGTTAACTTGTGCGTTGTTGGATGCCAGTATGAAGCCTGTAGTTGTTAGCAGCGAAGGAATAAAATATCCTTCGCAGCTTCCGACGGAGACGGCCTTATTCTTCACAAATTGATAAACATCTTCGTTGGGAAATAGCTTGTGGTACGGGAACTGGAACGAATTCAACCTTTTCTGAAGGTTGATCCATGTCTGTCCGTGCTGTTTGTTGAGTTTGGATACAGCGTACATTTTGATGTTGAAGGCCAGAACGATTATAATCTACTGAAATTAGGAAGGCCAGAACGAGTATAATATACTGAAATTAGCATGGATTGAGAAGGGAATAGCCCCTAGGGAGCAGTGCGGACCGCAAGGAATAGGAAAGTTGTGATATAAATGATTGAAACCGAGATGTAAAGGTGCGGCCCGCCTTTGTTAGTGAACTTCATTGTATTGTATGGTTTAAAATAAGTTATTTTTGCCGCTTATGAGATAATTGACTGCCCTATCAAACGCAAGTAATAGGGAAGTTGTGATAGAACTGATTGAAAGCGGGATGTAAAGGTGCGAGCCGCCACTGTTAGTGAACTTCATAGTTTTGTATGGTTTGAAATAAGTTATTTTTGCCGCTTATGAGATAATTGACTGCCCTATCAAACGCAAGTAAAAGGGAAGTTGTGATAGAGCTGATTGAAACCGGGATGTAAAGGTGCGAGCCGCCATTGTTAGTAAAGTTCATAGTATTGTATGGTTTGAAAGAAGTTATTTGGTGCGGGATTTTTTCATTGAGGGGAGATTTTGTTAATTGGAAAGGGCGGCGTGCTTTAGGAAGGTTAATGGTCTCCGAAACTTGGAAGTTATCTTTCTTTGCTTAATATAAATTGAAGTATGGAAGATAAAGGAATACAAGTTGCAATAGGATCGAAACGTGGGCTGAAAAGTGCAAAAACCAGTGCTTGTAGTGAAACCACAACATTAGAAACAGGGAAAGAGGAACGTGCTACGCAATGTGGAATGTCTCTTAAAGGGAGTTATGGTCGCAACTGTGAACACAAGAAGTGGCGATACGACAACCTGGTAGCGCAAATGCAGGACAAAGAAATGCTGGTGTACTGGTTAATGGATGAAGGGCTTATGGCGAAGGGACGTTCGTGTCCGATGTGTGCTGGAGAAATGAGTTTGACGAGGTGCGAGGATCGAACGGATGGTTTGAAGTGGGAATGCAAAAAGCAAGTTAACGGTAAAAGACACAAGGCAGAAGTTTCGATTAGGAAAGGAAGCTGGTTCGAGAAGAGCAATATGACTTTAGAAGAAATTTTGAAGTTGACATACTGGTGGTGCCAGGATCTTGATCAGGCACAAATAAAACATGAAGTAGGGGAAAGCACTGGGGTGGAGTGGGACAGCTTCTGTCGCGAAGTTTGCAAAATAATTCTACTCGAAAACGGTGAAAAACTGGGCGGAAAAGGAAAAGTGGTACAGATCGACGAGAGTAAATTTGGCAAGAGGAAATACCACCGAGGTCATCACGTCGAAGGCCAGTGGGTCTTTGGAGGAATCGAGGAAGGCAGCAGGAAATGTTTCGTCGTGGCAGTTGAAAAACGGGACGAACAAACACTACTGCCCATTATCCAAAAATGGATTGAACCTGGAACTATCATTGTTTCTGATTGCTGGAAAGCGTACTCTACACTTGAGAAACATGGTTATGAACATCGAACAGTTAATCATTCGGTAGAATTTGTGAACAAAGAAGGTGACCATACCAATAAAATTGAAGGTCATTGGAGGCATGCAAAGTGTAAACTACCAATGTTTGGCGTTCGAAAGCATCTTTTCTCCACATATTTGGCTGAATTTATGTGGAGGTACATGCACCGCAATGACGATTTGTTTAGTGTATTTTTAAAAGATGTAAAGAAAGTTTATGATATTACTACAGAAAAGCTTTAACTTTTAAAAGCGTGTTAAGAATGTATGATGAAGCGAAGAAATATGTATAATTAATTCTCCATCGCTTTCTCAAAGAACGTAGAATGCTTCTTGTTATTATTGATATAAATGTATGATTAAGCTACAAAATATGTATGATTAATTCTCCATCGCTTTTTCAAAGAACGTGGAATGGTTCTTGTTATTATTGAAAGTGAAGGCAAAGCTCTATTAGGCGGTCACCCTCGGGAGTGAGCCAAATGAAAGGTTAATAGAGGTTTACCGGCCAAGTTAAGAAATGAAGAATTTGTTGTGTTTTATGATGTTTTGAAAGCAATTGTAATTGTTGAGGGAATGAGTGTTTCAAAATATCCGGAAATAAATGCAGATACTAAGCACGATGTTTAATATAATGCAGATATTAGGTAAAGTATGTAAAGTATGTCGACTGCGGTACTGCGGTAGCAGGATTTGATGAATGATTTTTCAGTGGCCGGGTATTCTGAAGTTTAGCCCAGTTCGTTGTGTAAAGTCCAGTTATCCAAGTCGAAAATGTACAGCAGCTGTCGCTCAGTTTCATTAAACTTGTGGAGTGGAGAGGAAATGTAGGTAAGGTTGTTGTCTGCCAATGTAAGGGGGCATGCATTTGTAAGATGGTTTTTCTGGATGTTCAGGATTTAATAAATAATCGTCTATACTGGAAAAAAATATGAAAAAATGGTACAGTTTTATCGCTGTTTAAGCTAGTTCTGTAGTTTGGCATTTGCAATGGTTGTTTATGTACAAATTAGATTAGCAATCGCTGCTTGATCACGAAAGTGAAAGTTGCCTGTCTCATCATGTTCTGTTTATTTCTAGCGAACTGCGCGTATGAATTTTTTGTTTTCCCACTATCTTATGGTTGACTGATTGTCTGTTTGTGTTATTTTATGTAATTGAGACTGTTCCTTTAAAAATGATGAACTTCGTATTCATCGCTAACTGTACAGCTGTTTGAGTGTAATGGTGTAATGTTATCGACATCAGTTTACAAATTGAGGCTTAACTTACCGCATTGAAAAGCATCTCGGCCTGGAGAAATAGTCTTTATTTAAGTGAGCTGATATTTTAAAGCCAAGATACCCGATGAAATGTTAGTTAAACCTGATTTAAACGTGGCACACTGTAGACGATAATTCTGGAATATCATTTGTTGATGTGAATAGCCTGGTAGAAGTATTAACTCTTAAACTCTGAGCTGAGCAAATAGGCTTCACTGCAAACTGCTTTTCTTCATCCAATCATTCATAAAATTTCTTCTGTTCAGTTCACTCTATACATTAAATGCGAAGGAGTATTAATTTTTAATTGAATCACCCCTCCCATTCTCTATACCCTGTATGCTATACATTTTATTTTAATTTACTACTTTTATTACTTAAATTTTACTTTTAGACTCGTAAGTTTGTGAAAGTGTAGTAAAGAACAGTGTTATTTTCAATGCCTACAAGCTTCTTGTTACTAATCTGAGCTATTTTGAAATGCTCTCATGGTTCTGTATTTCTTTCATGGTTGACTGAGCCTAGAATTCAATTTTATTTGCGCAATTAGACAATTGTGATTCAGTTACCATTTGAAGCAATAATTTGGTTGCTTGTAAGTCTCAGTGATTCAAAAAATGTTCTCTTTAATTTCGATGCAAAAAAAAACTTCGAAGACCTTGACACTTGGCTGAAAACTGGTGTCAATGTACAGTTGTACCTTGATTATCTGGACCTTGATTATCTGGATCTCAATTATCTGGAATCCTCAATTATCTGCACTTTTCCTCTGGTCCCAATTTTCCATGCATATTTATTAGTCACGACCAAGATCTGTAGCGGTATTCTTTTTAAAATTACAGTATTGAGAAGTGAAGTAACTGACCTACTTCAACATTTTAGGCCAATATAAAAACATTTTTCATTAATTTTGATTGTTAATACACATGTGGAGAGGTATTCATGTAGGACAGTGAAGATGCAGACCATATCTTTTTCAAAATGATTTGCAAATGTTTTTTTTCAGGATTAAATGTCACTTTCTTATTTTAATTAGTTTTTGTTCCTTATTAGTATTCATATTGTTGATTATCTGCACTTTTTTGTTTAGTCCCATCAAGTCAGGATAATCGGGGTTTGACTGTATGTATTTAATTAACTATTACGTGTATTTGTTTGTAACTTTTTTTATCATGTACGGTAATATTTTCAATTGGCACTACAGCTTTTGTTCCTCTGAATATTTCTAGTTTGTGACAACTGATTCAGAGGTGAAGCCTGTTTACTTGCACATCCATGTGTTTAGGTTAAATAGCTGACATCATCTATTTAAGTTTGTCCTCCAATAATATCAAATATCACTCTATTCTTTTTTCTTTATTCTTTATTATTGTTTGTGTCATACAAGTGAATTCCTAAGATTGGCCAAAGCCAGAGGCTTAAATGGCTTATGGTCAGAGACAAAGACTAATTTTTCAAAGAACAATAGACTAATCTAAGGTATTCTAATCTAATCTAATCTAATCAAATCTAGTTTATAATAAACAATAATCGGGGTATATTTAGAAGTTCAGTATAATGTTCACAAATTTACAAAGAGCAGTAGATTAATCTAAGTAGTAAACAATAGTCCGGGTAAAGCAGAGGTTCAGTACAATATTCAATTTTGGTAGCTAAAAATTTAATTCAGGTTCAAGAAGTACAATTACTTCTTTTTGAAGTTACTAATGGTAAGGCTGTTACGGAAAGTCAGAGGGATATCATTCCAAATAGTTGGGGCTTGGGAACAAATAGCAAATTGATACCTACGCGAGAATTTGTGTAAGTTAAAACAAGAGCGAGTTGAATAATCATGAAACTCACGATTGAAATATAAAAGCGAAGAAAGAGTGGCAGGCACAAGGCAATTGAAATATGAGAAAACAAAACAGGATGCATGGAATTTGTAGAGTAAGTGGAGCGAAAGAATATTGAGCTTAGAAAAAAGAGGTTTAGTAAGTGTTAGTGGAGGAGAGAATGTAATAATACGAATGGCTTTCTTTTGTAGTATATAAAGTGGTTCAAGGTAGGAGGCAAATGTAGACCCCCAAATCAAATTACAATAATTAATGTATGGTAGGAAAAGAGAATTATATAAAGTTTTTAGGGTATGTGAGGGTAGATATCGTCTTGATTTACATAAAATTCCTATAACCTTAGCGACCTTATTGCAGACAGTAATAATATGATGTTTCCATAAGAGATTTTCATGAATGATAATTCCAAGAAATTTGCATTTCTCCACCCGGGTTACAGGGCTGTTATTTAATATATAGATGTTAACTTTGGAGAGATCAATCTGTTTACGTGGTGGATGGAAGATAATGCATTTGGACTTGTCAGGGTGGATAGTAAGCTTGTTTGCATTAAACCAGGAGAAGACATGAGAAAGCTCTTGATTAACAGTGCTTTCTAGAGTAGCCAAGTCTTTATGACGAAAAATAATATTGGTATCGTCAGCAAAGAGAATGAAAGAGAGGTAACTAGAGGAGTGGAAAATATCATTAATGTATAAGAGGAAAAGGAGAGGGCCAAGAACTGAACCCTGAGGGACCCCACACTTGACTGTTTTACTGGAAGACACATGGCCATTGACCATAACATGCTGCCTATTAGTCAAATAACTATTGAGCCAGGCTAGAGGAGTACCACGGATACCATAAAAGTTTAATTTGTCGTTAAGTATCTGATGGTTAACTGTATCGAATGCCTAATTCTTAAGGTCTAAGAAAATTCCAACGGTGCATTCATTATTTTCAAAGCCTTCATAAACATTGTTAACAAATTCAAGAATAGCCATTGTAGAAGAGTGGCGAGGTTTGAAGCCATATTGAAAGCGGTTAATGATGTTCAATTTGTCAAGGAAACCAAACAGTCTAATGTAAAAGAGTTTCTCAAAAGCCTTGGAGAGACAGGGAGGAATGGAAATAGGCCTATAGTTAGAAAGCAAAGACTCTGGAGTCATCACATTTGAAGATAGGAAGTATTTTTGCTGTCTTGAGCAGTGTGGAGAAGAGACCATGGGAGAATGACAGATTACAAATATGAGACAAAGGCACAGCTATTAAATCAATGGTCCCTTTTATAGGAGAGATACAAAGACCATCAGAGCCCTCACATGTACTTTTTTTCAAAGAATAAACTATATTGGTAACCTCTGTTGGAGAAGTTGGGGTAATGTGAAAACAATTTATATAATGGCCAATCATGAAATCTCTGTGGGAAGACTGAGAGAATGGTATCTTATTCGCCAGAGAAGGCCCAATATTAGCAAAAATGTTAGTAAACTGTGTAGCTATTTGAGTTGGATCTGAGTAAGTGCCAGTGCTGTCTTTCATATGACTAAAATGTAGCTCAGGCTTCTTTTTTGAGATTACTTGTTTAATAACTGTCCATGTCTTCCTCAAGTCTGAGTTAACAGAGAGAAGTTTGTCATGAAAATATCTTTTCCTAGTAAGTTTAATGAGAAAATTGTATTTGTTATGACATTTGTTGTATCTTAACTTGTTAAGTGTAGTAGGATTTAACCGAAATTGTTTGTAAAGAGCATTCTTCCTTTTACAAGAAGCAAAAAGACCTCGAGAAAACCAGGGTTTTGAAGGGTGTTGGGATTAAGGGCCTGCAGGCTTAAGAGGAAATGACTTCCGATAAGCAGAAGTAAGAAGGTTTGAGAATGTGTCATAGCACTCATCGACCAAAATAGCAGTATAGATTGGCGACCTGTCAGTATCTTCCAATTTAGACCTAAATGATGAAATTGTTGTTGGGTTAATAATATGTATGTATCTCTTGTGACGTGGTGACTCAATGGATAATTTCAAGTTAGTAATTTGAAAAACTGGAAGATGATCAGATAAATCAGTGTAGAAAATACCACTGTGCATGCTAAGTTCAAGATTGTTTGTATATATGTTATCAATCAAGGTTGCAGATGAAGAGGTTATACGGGTAGGTTTAGAGATTAAGGGAAAGAGGCAATTAGATGTCATAAGATTGATGAACTTATTAGTGGGCTGGTGAGAATCAGAATTAAAGAGGTTAATATTAAAATCACCCATAAGATATGATAATTTGTTCTCAAAGCTAATGGTTGATAATACAGCTTCAAATGACTTATTAAAGTCACCAACAGAAGCATCAGGAGGTCTATAAAGGCAACCAATTATAACATTTTTACCATTACTTTGTATAATTTCCACAAGAATTGATTCATACAGAGAATTATCAGAAGATTGAAGATCAGTTCTAAGTTTATACTTCAAACCGGTCTGGATATAAAGACCAACTCCTCCACCTGATTTATGTTCTCTGAGATTAGAAATAAAGAGGTAGCCGGGAATGTTAAAAAGATCAGTATTTGACCTATTTAACCAGGTTTCAGAAACTGCTACCACAGAGAACTGCATTTTTAATGAAAGAAGATACTCTGACAAGTCATCAAAGTGTTTCGGGAGGCTACGAATATTGATATGAAAAGCAGAAAATGTATCAGGAGGAAAAGTATTATTGCCAAATGCCTCAAGTTATGGTAGTACCAGTGTACTCTTATGCAGTCATGAACTTCCAAGTTAGTAGTAGGATGACTGAGCATAATAAGGTAAACAATAGGACTAGTCCAGAACATTTTTTTCATTTAATTTCATTATATTTTATATATAATATGTTAACAGGGTTTGAGCCAGGCCGGGCCATTGTGCCAATCCAGCAATAAATTTAAAATGTCCCGTCAGAAGGCTGTTGAGGGTTGAGTAAAAGACTCGCAAAAAGATTACAAATTTTCTGTACAGTGAATTTTAAACAAGCAGAACACAAATCATGAACAACAATGCCTTAAAAATGTTGAAAATGTATGTGGCCAAATTATCAGAGTTTCCAATGGAATTTTGCCTTGAAGCATGTCAGGTGCTTGTTCAGGCTTCCATCATGTTCTAGTGAACACGTCACTTGCTTAGCCAATTAAGCGTGAAGCTGCAAAGCATGAAGTCTGGGCATTTCTCTCCAGATTTAAATGTGGTAACCAACATGAAGCATGTTCAAAAACTAGACAGTTTTTTCGCTTCTAGTGGAAGCCCTTCAGAGCTAAGGGTTTTACAAAATGACAAAGAAATTAGTTCAACTGATGGAGAACAAATGAAAAGAAAGGAGGTGACAGATGAAAGCAGTAAAAGAAAAAAATACAAATTTGCATTTATTTCAGACAAGTTGGTTGCATGACCATTCACTGTACATGGCTGCTTTGAAAATGGGGCGATGTTTCACCATTTTTGTTGCAAATGAAAGAAATCAAATCCATTTGGATCAGCAGGCTGTAAATATTTTTGAACATCAATTCTTCAGAGGCATATTTAAGATTGGAAGGATTACAAAGATGAATCATAACTGTACAGAGAGAGATGAAGTGATGCATGCCATGACGTAATCCAGACCTTACAATGTAACTTGTTGCTATTTTATTAAATGTGTAAAATTACAGTTCACTTTGAAATTTCAATCTCTACGGTTTAGCGACCCTCTGAAAAGAAAAATGTCCTCCAAAATTAATCCAGAGGGACAAATCAACCCTAAGTAGTGAAATCCTAACTCAAACCCTATGTTAATCAGTACTAGTATGACAGAGAATAATAAGGTTAACAATGGGACATTGTGCCAGGGTAAAAGTATAGTACAGACAATTCACAGAATAATAACAAAACCAATGGATTGAATTGCTGAACTAAATAATGTTGAAAGTTTGATTTATATATTTCAAATTCTTGGCATTGGACTTGCCTTTTTGTTGCCATCTCTTAAGTGTAACCTAGGTGTCTAATTTTTTTCTGGGCAAGTTGTGTGTGGCAAAATCATTACTAATTACCGGTATATGGGCTCTGCTTCATTATTAACAGGCTTTCATATTTCGATTGCTAGTCTGAATAGACCTGTGTGCATAACCACTTGTGTATAAATCTAGTGTAGATCTCCATTTGATAAAAGTATGCAGATCGAGAGCTGACCAAATGTGTAGCTATTATTTAAGCATTTTACTCCAGTTATCCTTTACTGTTTTTGTACACTTTTGGTAAAAAGTGAAGAACACTTCCCAAAAAATATGGGAACCATTGTTCACTATTACCACTGCAATTTCTTGTGTACATCTTATCTTTATTTCTTCCACTGAAAAAGTCGAGTCAAATGAGACAAATATTCTAGCTACTCACAAGGGATGTAATTATAATACAACTTTCTGTCATCAAATATTTATGTTGTGATCTTTACAGAACAAATATCTAAATTCAAGGGAATTGCAAAGAATTAGCAAAAGTGTAGTTGTAGTAGAACTCAGAACTTTGCTAAATGTTTTACATCAGACGTGTTCCTTATGGAGTACCACAAGGATCTATTCTTGGTCCGCTCCTTTTTTCTATTTATGTCAATGACCTGCCTACATGCTTAAAGCACACATCTGTTACGCTATTTGCCGGTGATACTGCCTCATACTGTTCCGCGAAATCCTCTGCAGAGTTACAACAAATGCTGAATGAGGATCTGGCTAAGTGTAGCAGAGTGGCTTAATGACCATTATAAAGCTTACACTAAATGTAACCAAGTCTAAGTTTATGATAATTGCAAGTTCACAAAGGCTGAAGTCGTTCGGGAAAGTTAGCCGACAAATCGGTGACGAATTCCTTGACAAAGCACATTGTTACAAATACTTGGGCGGGAGTTATTATTAACGAAACCCAAACTTGGGGTGATCATGTTAACTACATTTCAACCAAAGTAAATCAACGACTTGGCATTCTCAGAAGGATTAAACATTTACTGCCAATACACACCAGGTCGGAACTTTACTTTAAATCAATGATCTTGCCTCTTTTGGATTATGGTGACATTGTGTGGGGAGACAAATACAACAAAACTCTAATGGCTAAAGTCCAGTTATTGCAAGGCAAAGCCGCTAAATTGATCCTTGACAAAGCTAAACACTCTTCAGCAAGTTTTATCAGAAAGGCGACGGTAACACCGTCTTTCTTTTGTATTTAAATGCTGCATGGGCTGATTAATTGGAATTTTAATTTTACACACTCAAGGGAAATACACCACTATAACACTAAGCACAAAGACAACGTTCTTTTGCCCAAATCTCGGTGCCAGTGGGGGCAACGAAGACTGACTTATCAAGCGCTACACGAATGGACAGTCTTCCAATGTCTACACGAAGTGCAAATAGCCTTGATTTATTTATGAAGCTTATATAAACTATGTTCTCTAAGTTTGTTATTGAAAGTTACATTTTATCTTAAGATTCTATTGTAATTGTATTTTTAACTTTTCTTAGATTTAAAATTTTTTTTAGCTTCTAAATATTATAATTTCTACTCAGGGCCAGCCTGAACTGAAAACCACCTGACGGTGAGGTTGCCTCCTGGCTAAAGATATTTGTTATTATTATTATTATTATTATTATTATTATTATTATTATTATTATTATTATAACTGTGCACTAAATCTGTCCAATATTTACCCAAGCTGTTGATCAATGGAGTTCTAATTCCCTGTGTGGAAATGGGTGAATCATTTCGTTACTTGGGTCGCTTCTTTGACTTCAACATGTCTAATAACCAACACAAATCTGAATTGTCTTCTCTTGTACAAATCTTGATGAATGACATCGATATAAAGCCACTGCATCCTAAACACAAACTTCTTCTGTACAGCCGCTATGTCCTATCGAAGTTGTCATGGCATTTCACCATAGCAAATATATCCAAAACCTGGATAACGCAACATCTCGACTCTGTAGTGAATGGCTACATCCGAAAATGGCTTGATATTCCGATATCTGGAACACTGAGCAATGTTTTCCTAGAAAGCAATAAATTTGGTCTTAATATTTGTCCTCCCTCTATCAAATTTACTCAGTGCTAGTCAGTTCTCCGAAATTCATTAAAAGAGTCCGCAAATGATTCCTTGAAAGCTCTCTGGAAATCGTCAAGCTGTCACACTAATATTCAATATGATGTGTACAAATCCACTAAGGAAGTTCTTAAGGATTTCCGTTCTAATCAAGAGGATAAACTGCAACACCACCTAACATCTCAAGGTTTCTTCTTCTCAAATGTTATCAAGTATTCATTGTTATCTGTTAATTCTATTTGGTCAGTGACCCAGTCCCATCTGCCGAAGAACATTTACAACTTTACCATCCGCTACATCAACAACTCTCTTCCTACACGTAAGAATTTGGTAAGATGGGGATTATCACAAAATCCTGATTGTTCCTTTTGCCTTAATCCTGAGTCACTCCTTCATGTTGTCGCTGGCTGTCAACAATGCCTTGATCGCTTTACCTAGAGACACGACTCAATCCTTAACTTCATTGCCAAGTCCCTTGAACCTGTAATTAATGTTAGCTCCTCAATCTATGCAGGTGTTACTGGTTTTCTAAATCCCTCAATAATAACTGGTGAAAATTATCGCCCAGATCTTCTTTTCCTAACCCAGTCCAAGTGCCTATATGTTGTAGAATTAACAGTTGGTTTGGAATCTAACTTGTACAACAATGCAGTACGTAAAAAAGAAAAATATTGGAACTTGATTAACGACATGAGTAGAACTTTCAGATGTGTGAAATTTGTAAATCTCTCCATGAGCTCCCTTGGCGTTTTCTCAGATGAATGCTCTCCGTTCTTAGGCATGATGAATGACATAGGCATTGCCAAAAAGCAGCAACTTTACATAATCAAGAAAATGCTAAATATAGCTATTAGAGCAACATATTACGTCTTTTGTTGTAGAAATAGAAATTGGGACTACCCAGATTTGATGCAATTTTGATTTTTGTGTGTGTGTTGAATAAGCCAATCTCAAGCAGCATTTGTAAATTGCCTACACGTAGTGAGATTTACAATTGTACATTTAAAAACACAAATAAATTTTCCATTATTATTATACAAACAAAAAAGTTGTTTTGGAGAATTCAGGTTTTAAATGAATGAAAGGTACCTTTATTAATGTAATTGTTAACTGCAAATTACCTCTCATTTTAACTTTCTGAATTTTGTTATGTTGAGGATTATCAAATTACAAACTTTTTTTAAGGTGGCATGTCAATTATCTAAGTATTTGAAATCACATTTAGGACTCCCCAAAGTTCATTTAGAAATTATAAATTTTTTGGGGAAAAACCAAAGTTATTTGAGAGAGAGTGAAGAGAGAATTGTTCTTTAGTGGCTTAAGGTCGTGACAGAAGTCTTCGCTCAAAAATGCTGCCCAGCTGACAAAACAGCATGTATTTATAAAAAACTGCAATGAAGCTAGGTAAGAGATGTTCTGCAAAGCTACTCAGCAAAAACAGATGCTCACTGCTGACAGCAGGGCAGGACGGGAGAGTACTGCCCATTCTTGGAACCATCCCGATTGCAGGAATTCTAGAATAATGTATCCTTAGATACTGAGAAAAAAATAGGTATGCATATTATTCACCAGCAGAAGGTCCATATTAAGGAAAAAAAGGGGGGTTTTGCAGAAAAATTTTTATTTGTATAATGGTGGAGGTAATATAAGAAAGTCTCTTCACGACTTTAGTAGGATTTCTAAGTCTGTTGTGAGAATTTGTTCTTAGCGCGCGTCAGAGGTCAGTGGCTTTGGTTTGCTGGCGTGAGACTTGTACGTAGTCCATTAGAGTTGGCAGGCAAATCAGGAAATCAGGGATTGACACTAAGTCAAACTGGCCAGTGGAAATTGAAAACCAGCCAAAACTGAATTTCCACTATAATTTGGATATATTAACAAAGTTGAAATGGTAAATTGGCCACCTTAACGATGACGAAAGCTGACGTTTCGAGCGTTAGCCCTTCGTCGGAGCGAATAGAGGAATTGTGGGTTGTGTGTGCTTTTAAACGCAGAAAATGGAGCTACGGTATTGGTGGGAACATGGCAACGAGAAAAACACGAATAAATTAGTGGGATGAAAAGCGTTCGTTGCTCCCTGTGGGATTTAGACTGCCGGTTTGAAAGGTGAGCTTTTGTTCAAGAGTTTTACGGCTTTCCGTGCTACCCAAGTGTAAGGAAAGACCGCAGATTGCCATATGTTGCTTAGAATGATTAGGTAAATTAAAATGTCTAGCGACTGGTTTCGATGTGTCCTTGTCATTCACTCTCACGTTTCACCCTCACAACCACTCAGTTAAATCCATCATTCTTAAAAACTTTCAATTACTTCAGAATGATCCAGAGACAAGCACTATCGTTTCGCAGCCTCCGCTCATTTCATTCAAACGCGACAAAAACATAGGCAATTTTTTGGTCAGAAGTTCTTTTCAGACTAATGACCAACCAGGCACTTTTAAATGCGCTCGTACACGATGCAAAACGTGTCCTTTCATTCACAACACTGATAAAATATCGGGACCTAAACGATCCATTAAGATCACCGATCACTTCACGTGCACCTCCGCCAATGTAATCTATTGCATAACTTGCACTTATTGCAAAAAGATATACATCGGCGAAACAGGCAGAAGACTAGGTGACCGATTCCGAGAACACCTACGAGACGTGGAAAGGAATGACAAGGACACATCGAAACCAGTCGCTAGACACTTTAATTTACCCAATCATTCTAAGCAACAAATGGCAATCTGCGGCCTTTCCTTACACTTGGGTAGCACGGAAAGCCGTAAAACTCTTGAACAAAAGCTCATCTTTCAAACCGGCAGTCTAAATCCCACAGGGATCAACGAACGCTTTTTATTCCACTAATTTATTCGTGTTTTTCTCGTTGCCATGTTCCCACCAATAACGTAGCTCCATTTTCTGCCTTAAAAGCACACACAACCCACAATTCCTCTATTCGCTCCGACGACGGGCTAACGCTCGAAACGTCAGCTTTCGTAATCGTTACGGTGGCCAATTTACCATTTCAACTTTGTCGATATATCCAAATTATTTCGTTACCCCCCATCGACGCAGCCCCAAACAGTTTCTTTAGAAACTATCAGCCTTTACTCATTTGAATTTCCACTAGTCTGTGGCTAGTTGGCTACCATTAGTGTCAAGCCCTGTAAATGTTAGCTACCACTTGCTTGTAGAGGAAGTATTAGGGTATGCATTCAATTACTGGAATGTGTTGGTAATCACATGATTTTAAGTGTGATTTGGAATATTTTAGCACCAGTAAAATTTTAAAAGGCAAACCAAATTGCATGACTCTGTAGTGTAGGTGCATTTTGAAAGACCCACAATGGGTGAGTTATCCCATTTTGCATGACATAAGTGGTTTGATCACGCGTGACATGACTTCATTAAAAAATATGCCTTCCCATTTGCTAATATTAGGGAACATGATACTGTAGCAGAGGTGATTATAAGCATTCTTTTGGAACAATCTGACATCTGGAAATAAATTGATTACACACAAGATAATTATTTCAAATGGTAGACCGCCTCCTGGTTAGCTCAATTGGTTAGAGCGCTGGACTGTTGTGCGGGAGGTCGAGGTCGATGGTTCGAGCCCAGGCCGGACTAACACTCAAGGTCTTAAAATAAACCGTAGGTCCCGTCTCCAGCATCTTTTAATTAGTTTATTTGGTTAGGCAGGGGACGTTAAAGAACCCATTCACGAGATTACTGTGATGTGGTCTGGCCTGTTTACTGGGAATGGGATGAGGGGGTATCTTCAAATGAGTTTCCTTCGATTGTTTGTAAACTGCTGATGCAGTCCGGCCAAAGTCCCCCGAAAAGTGTTGTGATGTGCATTTGATCGTATCCACATGTTAATTTGCGCAATATAATTATTATTATTATTATTATTATTATTATTATTATTATAGACAAACTTCAGATATACAATTGGTTCTGTCTCAGTTGAATATTTGAGGAATTGGAAGCTATCAACATGTACCACAATTTGAGATTTCCCACTAAAGTTCTGTGATCAGTTTTAGTTGTTTCACTGTCTTTGGTTGATTTGTTTGTATAGATCGTTTTCACTCACGTGACCAAAACCCTGACAACTGTCGCTACGCCGCCATATTTGTGTACAGATATCGCATGCAAAACTACTGCGTCCTTTGAAAGAAGATGGTTTTGTGCTTGATTGTCGGCTGTGGAAATAGAAGTGGAAGGAATGAGGGATTATATTTTGCCAAAGTACCTTCGATAATTGAAAATCAAGGAAATGAAGCCAGACAATTGTCAGCAGAAAGAAGATCGCGCTGGATTTCCGATATTAGCAGAGACGATCTCAACGATACCATTTTGGAAAACGATCGTGTGTGTGAGAAACACTTTGTTTCTGGAAAGGCCGCAAAATCATCGGATAAATTTAACATTGATTGGGTCCCAACTCTAAATTTAGGACATAATAAGGAGACTGGCCGTACGGATCGAGAAGAAGCAGCAAAAAGAAGTAAGAGGGCGAGGGAACGCGAATTGGTGAAGAAGCCAGCGTTTGCCAAAAGGGTGAAAGTACTAGAGACTGAGAGGGAGGAGAAGTTTTTCAAATATAGCGAATCGGGGCAGCAAAGTTTAGATTTAAACTTCGAAGGTAGCGAAGCAGAAAGTCTAGAGAAGCCCACAGAGAAAGGCACACAAACTGACTCAAGAATGTTTGTTTACGTCGGCACGCAATCGGAAGAGTTTGCGTGCAAGCAAGTTTTCCATTTATCTTCGTCCACGCTTCTACGTAAAATAAAACGCTTGCAATATGCGAGCATGATTCAGATAGCCCGGCCTTACAACCTAGGCAATGAGCGGATAAAATTGTCCCCTCCTTTTCTGCTGTAATCCAGATAGGGATCAAAGAGTCATTCATTCTCTGCGAATGTCTCACCTTGGCTAACACAACAAATTTGTTTGCGATTATGTGGCCTTTTACGCTGGTTATAAATCCCGAAACCATCTGATTGTTGGCTTCCAGGCTTCGGAAAGCCTTAAACTGTTGTTGCGTGTAGAAGCTCGTCTCCAAAACCAGATAGAAAAGGAGATCTGTAGATTCAACTGGAGGCAAGCAGTCTGGTTGAAAATTCTTACTCTGAATAAGGACGGGATCGATTCCAATCGCCGAAATTTTTTCCAAATTACGCTACCTTACTCGTGGTTCTAGCTTCTTGGCGTACTCAGAAAGAGGAGGATGGATAATGATATCAGTATTGGCACTTAATTTTGCTTCCGTTGCTGTAGTATTTATTTTTACAGGCAGAAATTGTTGATGTGCTTATTATTTGCATATATAATATTACCCTGGGTTGTACACAAATATGGCGACCGGAAATGATATGACGTCACGTGAAAACGATCTATATATGTGTATATGTGAGAAAATTTTAGTTAAATGTCAAGTCTACAAAAAAAAACAACAATACTGACCACAGTTGAACACGGAATTGGAAGTATGCAGACATGCAAGCAATTGAACACGGAATTGAAAGTATGCAGACATGCAAGCAATAGACCTCTTTAGCCTCATATGTCATAGATTGGCCACCTGGTCTGAAATGGCTAAAAAATACAAGTTGCCATTATGGTAAATTAACTCCGCGAAGAATGGTCCACTACTGTCGTGTATGTTTATAACTACTAAAATGTTTCTTCAAATTCAGATAAGTATTCTCATAAATACCCTAAGCTTCGGAAGGTAAGTATCTGTGGTACATTTCTTTTAGATGCACAAAGTTGCTTTTTTAATCCGCTTGAGTAAATGGTCAAAAAAGTAGTTTTGTCTTGTCTTGATTTTTGATTTTTTGAAGCTAATTGGATTGGTAAATGAGGTGATGTTGGGTTTCTGAGAAAATTAATCCTTCTTACCTTAAGGAATTGTCAATTCATGTACACTTAATGTGATAACTGAATTATGGTCTAGAGGGAATTTATATACACCAATCTCCTTGAGGAAAGTGTTCTGTAACTAATACTTCATTTAGTGGTTTCATTGGCTCTTTGGGTGACAGAGATCAAAATAATATTGATGAGTTTAACTAATATGCGAGCCTGCGAGCCAGAGCCGTGTTTTGCTAGCATCGAGCCTCCTCTTGAGAGCCACTGTTTTTTTTCTATATCTCTCCATTTTCTCTTCTTTTGTTATTCGAACAATTTTTGGCTCCTTTCCAGAAAGCATTTGAAGGTAAAAATCTGAAAAACTAAAAAAAACAAACTGTAGCATGAAAGTGCTTTGTACCCAGTATTCATGCACTGATGTGCTCATTTACGACCTGGGAGGATTTATTGCTGCCAGAGCATCAGTGCAGTCAGCAGCAATTTTTTTTCAGCATCTAAGGCCATAATTTCTGTCAGTATCTCTTGAAAACAGCGCGAAACTGCCTCCTTCAAAAGTTAGGACAGTCTAATGCACCACTTAGACCACTATCTTATGCTCAAGATAACTCTTAAAAGTTCAGGATTTTTTAATTCTTCAAAAGTGACTTCATTCAGCGGCAGTGAAACCAGACAATAAGAAGATACTTGGCATGCCATCATTTCATTTTTGTTGCCAACTGATCGTGAGAAATAGTGAATTAAACCGATGTAAGCAATGAAATACCAAACTTGACAATAGATGCCGCACTGAGCGCGGCAAAAAACGGGGAGGATCGTAATAAACCACAACTCATCACGAGTCATACAAAAACTTACCTTGCTGTCATTAGGATTAAAGCCTCCCAAATCTGACAATTTAAAAGCAAAATGTGTAAACAGTATTAGTACTTAAACATCTGTGTAATTTTAATGAAAAACAAACACTTTGTGGAACAAATTAAATGAAAACAAAACTTACCATCCGGGAGAGAAGATTCCGCCACATTTGCACTTTGCAGAACACATATAGACCGTATGTAATCAAGACCATAAAAAGGTATTATGTCCATATTTTGATGTTTCAGGTGGAAACCTTCTGGGCTCGCAAGAAATGGCTCTAGCTCGCCAAAAAAGGCTCAGAATCACAGGCTCGCATAATAGCAACCCCCAAAATTGACAAACAGTTATGGAAAATGAATTTTTAGTGACACCTATAATGCTCTCTATGACTATTAATTATTACACTTGTACACTCATGGCAAATTAGAACATTTATTTTTATTTTCTCAAGGCAAAAGACCACTCTGTATTGGTTTACTGACATAAACCCCCCTGAGATGTTGTCAGAATACAAAAGAAGTTTGCAAATCACATGCGTCCAGTTTGTGAGCGAGAAGTTTCTCTCTTGTTCTTATGCGAGGGTTATTATGCTGGTAAACTTAAAGAAAGCGCGGTCTGCGGCATGTTTTTTGTTAAACTTGTCTAAACTGAAAATAAAGGCCGAAAGTTTCTAAAGAAACTGTGGTGCTGCGTCGGTGGGGGTAACAAGGTAATTTGGTTATATCAACTAAGATGAAATTGTAAATTGGCCACCGCAACGAGTAACAGCCCTTTGTCAGAGCGAATGGAGGAATTGTGGGTTGTGTGTGGGTTTATATGCAGAAAGCGGAGCTACGTTATTGGTGGGGACATGGCGACGAGAAAAACAGGAATAAATTTGTGGAATTAAAAGCGTTCGTTGATACCTGTGGGATTAAGAGTGCCGATTTTAAAAATAAACTTTTGTTTAAGAGTTTTGCAGCTTTCCTTGCTTCCTAAATGTAAGGAAAGACCGCCGATTGGCATATGTTGCTTAGAATGGTTAGGTCAATTGAAGTGTCTAGCGACTGGTTTTGATGCGTTCTTGTCATTCCTTTCTACGTAGCGAAGGTGTTCTCAGAGTCAGTCACCTAGTCGTCTTCCATCTCTTTGCAATAAGTGCAAGTTATGCAATAGATTACGTTGGCGGAGGTAGACGTGAAGTGATCGGTGATCTTAATGGATCGCTTGGGTCCCGATATTTTCTCAGCGTTGTGAATGAAAGGACAAGTTTTGTATCGTGCGCGAGTGTATTTAAAAGTGCCGGGTTAGTCATTAGTTTGGAAAGAACTTCTTTTCACTGCAAATGTGGCTCAATTCAAAGTTTTTATGGCATCAGTATTGAAATCAAGGTCTCACACAATGAATTGATCAGTAATGATAAGTATAGTTCCAAAACTGACAAAAGAAATGGAAGCATGGCATGATCTCCAAATAATAAAACAGGGTATTAACTCCACCCAGTACATATGATGCTTTGCTCAGCAAACTCTGCATTTATTAAAGCACTTCCAATATTTCTGGTGATTGAAACCTCAGTAGACAGCAGATTGTAATTGAGCAACTGAATAAACTTAAAATTCAATTTCAAAGTGCTGTGTCAATTGTAGGCTCGATTTCCATTGCTTTCTCAGGTCCGACCTTTTTTGGTTCTCGAACAGCGGCTGGTAATTGAGCCTATGTCAATTGTAGTATCAGAAATATGTCTAAGCTGCTTCTTGGCAGAAGTCTGAAATGCAGGTTCTGGGTATCATTCTACATCCCCTAACTCTCTGAAACTATGAAATATTTTTAATAGACAAAACAAACTCATCTTAGCATATTTTGTTTAATTTTTACTCCTCCATTAGTTAACCCTTTAATACCATAAAATGTCTACACATCCAATTTCTCCTTACAATATCACCCTTTAATCACACGGCACATAAATGTCACAAGAATAAAGGAAATGATCTCCAACTAGAGAAGTTCTTGATTGTCAAACAAATTTTAATTTCTTTGTCAGCGTCTTAGGAAATGTAAATAAAATAGCACGGAGAATATACACGCAGATCTTTAATTCCTTACATCTCTTTACATTAAATATTTTTCTACAGTCACATTAAAGGGCTAGAGAGTCATGTTGGGATTTAAGATCTCAGTGGAATCCTTTCTGCATAATGATATCTCATGGATGTCTAAAAGGAGTGTAATTAAGGCAATTCCTGTTTGCTATTGTCGTTTACTCCAACAAATTTTCATGTAAAAGTTAATTTCCCCCCGGTGTATGGCTTTCCTAGTGTTACGCCCCTTGGAATTAATTGAAATTAGTTGTGCCTCACTGTTAAAGTTTGCTAACTGCCACAACTGACATGCCATTTACATCGTTTCATGGGTGTTCCATGTTTTATATTTCTGTCTTTTCCCTAACAGTTACCTTATTTCTATTTCTGAACCTATCAATTTCCTACAGCTCACCCATTAGCCCCTATTGTGAAGAGAAGTGAACATCGTATAACATTTTAATGTTGTTCTTTATAGCTGCAGTAGTCAGTATTAAAGATCTCCAGTGATGTCTAAGCTATCAAAGGTAACAGGAATGTGATAATTGAATCTTCATGTAGGACTGAATAGTTTAACTTTTATCACAATGAAGAATGCTGCTAATTAAAAGTAATAAATGCTTATAACTATGATAACTTTCATTGTCTGTTCAAGGATCTATTATAAACTACATGTATTACACTTTTAAACTGTAAAACACATATCATTTGGTTAATAATGGTAATTGAACTGAGTGGAGTGCAATTTAGGCTGAAATCATACGCGTGATTTGAAATCACAAGTATGATTTCAGACCAAAATTGCACGACACGAGGTTCAATTACCACTTTATTACATCCATTTTGAAATTGCCCAAATACAGAACTTGGTCAATTCAAATATTTTATTGATGCAGTACTGAGCCGGTTTTTAAATGAAAAGTGGAAACGGAAACG
Organism: Stylophora pistillata; assembly: GCF_964205215.1. Lineage (NCBI taxonomy): Eukaryota > Metazoa > Cnidaria > Anthozoa > Scleractinia > Pocilloporidae > Stylophora > Stylophora pistillata. The sequence continues at coordinate 35,676,804 of NC_142521.1, read as the reverse complement.
CATTTTCATCTTATTTTGTATGCAAAACAGAAAGACTTTGACGTCATGTGTCAAAAACTCAGTCAAGCGTATCAAAAGAAAGACAAGTTTCATTCAAGAAATTCGAGAAGTCCTCCCTAACTCAGAAAGGTAGTGAAGCATTAAAGTTCAATCCTCGTTGTCTGACTCAATGATGTAAGCCCTTCGTTTCTTCTGTGGTTGGGGTGGAGAATTCTGGCTGTCTCTGGAGAAGAAATTGAAGGTGCAGCCTGTGTAATTCTGCGATGGAACGGGAGCAGCACAACTGAAGGCTTCCATGCGGTACTGCGGAGACTGCAATAGAAAACTTGGTTGAAATCTTGAAAATTCAGCTGGCTGAAAACCAGGATTGGAACCCATGGCCTGATACATTTGGCCTTGTTGTTGGACGTGATAAATAGGAACCAGAGGTGTTCGTTCATGTTGGACTGCAATCTCTTGATTTGAGGCTTGATTTGCAGTGTTTTGGCGGGTGACTTCGTTTGCTTGATTTTCGTTTGACACGTCTTTATATCCACTGATAATGTGAGACAGTTCTTTCCTGTGATTCTCGTCTATTTCATCGTACTCGTCTAACGAAGATTCACGTGCATGGCCTGTTATTTCACAGATGATATTGCGCGGTTGACCAGATTTTTTCAAAATGGAATTTTTGAAATCTCATTTGTTGTTTGTTTTAAGTGTAAATTCCTCATTGGTTGGAAAAAAGATGCGATTTAGAGCAAAAATGGTGCGATTTGGGAATAAATCGCACCAATTAGAGCCAATCAGATTACAGGGACCACCAGTGATTTCAAAATGGATGTAATAAAATGTTTTATAAACAGGAAATAAAATAGTCACTGGTACTTGTTGAGTTTCACAGAAAAAAAAAGGTAATCTTATAGTTATAATTATTTATTACATGGGCAGTTACACCTTATATAGAAGTCAGGAGGTTGATGAAAGTTTGAAATGATACATCTCATGCATGTACCTGACATTAGAAAGAACATAGTGAGCAAAAAATTTAGACCGAAATTGATGGAAAATATTTCACCTATGAATGAGTAATTCCTTGCGCTGGCAAATTATTTTGAATACTTTCTATGTTTTGCGTTTGTAGGCTAATGACAGGAAACTGAACGTCACTTTGCTGAGCAGCGAGTGGAGATCATCAACTGATGGAGACCTGTCAACCATCAACAGAGAGCTTGCCATACAGTTAGCTAAACACTCTGATGTCGAAGTTACTGTCTTTCTTCCTCAATGTAGCGAAGAAGACAGGAGGAATGCAGCAAGTCATAATGTTCAGCTTTTGGTTGATGAAAGGCTGTTTGGTATGAGTCCAGTCGACTGTCTGATGTTTGTCCCAGATATACACCTCATGGATTTTGTAGTAGGACATGGAGTAACTCTTGGCAGACAAGCGCAGTCCATTACAAGATATCGCCACTGCAAATGGATCCAAGTTGTTCATACTGCCCCAGAAGAACTTGGAATGTACAAAAGCGTTTTACAAGGTAAACAACTGCTAAAAACAGAAGAAGCTTTGTGTCGGATGGCTGATCAAGTTGTAGCAATTGGATCAAAGCTGGCAGACACTTACAAGCGTTACCTTCGTAGCAGTGGAAAAGAGCAAAATGTTTTTGATGTCACTCCAGGCATATTCTCTGAATTTTTGGATGTGGAGCAAGTCGCTGAAGAAAGAAGAACATTCAGTGTTCTAGTCATCGGAAGTGATCACAACTGTGAAGATTTCATCTTGAAAGGTTATGATCTTGCAGCTCAAGCAATTGCCGAGTTGAAAGATAAATCCTACCAACTCAGGTTTGTTGGTGCACCAAGAGCAAAAGAAGATGAAATAGCAGATAAGATTCTTCAGCTTGGCATCGATCGTAATCAGCTGGGAGTGATTGTTGGCAGTTTTAGTGGCAGCAGAAAAGTATTAGCCAACTTATTCCTTGAGGTTGACCTTACCATCATGCCATCCACAACCGATGAATTTGGACTCATGGCTCTCGAGGCCTTATCTGCTGGTTTACCTGTACTTGTCAGTGGTAATTCAGGACTTGGAGAAGCACTGAAGGAGGTGCCTCTTGGATCACAGTGTGTGATCGACTCTGAAGACCCCAAAGACTGGGCCAAAATGATCAAGGAGGTACGAGAGAAAAAGAGGGAGGTGCGACTTTCAGAATCAAGGTTTTTGCGTGAAAAGTATCAGGAGAAGTACAGCTGGGAAGAGCCCATTAGAAGGCTTGTAGAAAGGATGCACAATCTTAAACTTGGTGAGCTATTTTAAAAGGACAAATGAATTTAGTGATATCTAGTTCACTATCAGAGTCCAGAAATTGGATTTATAATTATTTTATTCACCAAGTGGTAACAGAGTTCTTTTCTTCAGTTGTCTGATGGGAATACTGTTCGCTAAAAGCTTTGAAAGATTTTTGCATCACTGCAAAAAGCAAACTTTGGAGGTTGTTCAGAGGTTTATTTTCTCAAATGAAAATTTTAGCAAAAAGAGGTGTATTAAGCTTAGCCCCCATGAAAAGAAATGGTTGAATGTCTCTTTAAAGTCCCATTGTTGTAATGAGTAAGCCAAAAAGAAAAGAAATGGCTCTGCCCTCTTGGTTTTAAAATGAAAACAACAAAAGAATTAACAAATGGTAAACACCACAGCGTGCACTATTGAGTTATGGATGCATGCGGGAGGTTGCTAAGCACGAAAGAAGCGTAAGAGTCGCTCGAGGCGATAGCGGAGAGCGACTCTAGCTTCTTGAGTGCTTAGCAAACCTCCCAAGTGCATCCATAACTCAATAGTGTACGCTGTGGTGTTTACCATTTGTTTTATAACATAACATTGATACATTGTAGCTAAAAAGTTCTCTTCAATTTAACAAATCGTACTTAACCAGAAAAAACAAGCGCGCGCGGAAAAATAGTCTTTGCATTTGCTCACGTCAGCAGCGTACACCCATGGGCAAATAGGGGACGCTAAATTGACCAATCAGAGCGCGCGCTTTAGTTTTGTTATGTTATAATTAACAAATGGTAAATACCACAGCGTACCCTATTGAGTTATGGATGCACGCGGGAGGTTGCTGAGAACGAAAGAAGCGTAAGAGTCGCTCGAGGCGATAGCCGAGAGCGACTCTAGCTTCTTGAGTGCTTAGCAAACCTCTCGAGTGCATCCATAACTCAATAGTCTACGCTGTGGTGTTTACCATTTGTTTTATAACATAACATTGATACATTGTAGCTAAAGAGTTCCCCTTTATTTAACAAATCTTACGCGACCAGAAAAAAACAAGCGCGCGCGGAAAAATATTCTTTGCATTTGCTCACGTCAGCAGCGTACACCCATTAGCAAATGGGGGACGCTAAATTGACGAATCAGAGCGCGCGCTTAACTTTGGTTATGTTATAATTGTTGTTGGTAGCCATGAAGTATTTTAGTGTTATAACATTATAGCCTACTTTTAAATAATGAACGGTAAACCATAGAAAATCAAAAGATCTAGCTCAGTAAAAGAAAAAAAAAGGAAAGAAAAGAAGAAATTTGATGAAAAATAAAAGTTTAAGGTTTTTTACAGATGCATACTAGAGGAATGCATAAAAGAGAAATTATGAGCTAATCATGAAGAGAGTCTAACCTTCAAAGGCAATTGTACGAATTTTTATTTTGTACCTGTAGATTCAGAAAGAAGACCAGTTATTGCAACCAGAGATAAGAGACCACCTTCCACTGTTTTAGGGGATCAACAGTTTAGAAAATTTAGAAAAGGACTGTCTCGTTTTGATCAGTATGAAGATAATATTGGGATATTAAATGATGCCAATTTCTTGTTCGTTTTGAAGTCTCCCAAACTTGCAGTAGGCCACAATATCTTTTAAAACCTTGCCTATGTCTTTCCACGTTTCATACTGGAGTCGATTGATGGGGTTGTAATTAACTGATGCGATGTTTTTTTCAGCTCTGAAAGGCTCTTCTGGTAGTCACTCTTCTCTTTCGTTTACGAAATATCGCCTTTTTCCTTCAACCTCTTTGACGCACGTGAAACCTGTTCAACAAAGATGTTACACTCAGGGTTAGTGAAATTTCTAATTTCTAATAAGTTACCTTACATTCTCTTTATTATGTTGTTTTAATAAGGTAATGTCGTAATATTAAAAAGACCAAGCACCTTCCACTGTGTTAGGGAATCACCATTCTAAACAATTCAGAGGAGAACTGCTTATATAATTTTGATCAGTATAAAGGTAATATCGGGATATTAAATGATGCGAATTTTCTTGTTTTGTGTCAAGTCTCCTAAATTTGAATGCCTTGTAAAGCTCACCAGTAGGCCACCATATCTTTCAAAACCATGCCTATGTCTTTGCTCGTTTCACAGTGGAGTCGATTGATGGGTTGTAATTAACTGATGCGATGTTTGTTTCAGCTCGGAAAGGGTTTTTTGATAGTCACTCTTCTTTTTCGTTTATGGAGTATGGCACTCTTCTCCTTGGTGAAATTTCTAATTTTTAATAAGTTACTTTACATTCTTGTTTTTATGTTGTTTTAATAAGATAATATCGGGATATTAATAAGAGCACCTTCTACTGTTTTAGGGGATCACCATTCTAAACAATGAAGATAATATCGGGATATTAAATGATGCGAATTTTCGTGTTCGTGTTTAAGTCTCCTAAACTTGCATGCCTTTTAAAGCTCACCAGTAGTCCACCATATCTTTCAAAACCATGCCTATGTCTTTGCACGTTTCACAGTGGAGTCGATTGATGGGTTGTAATTAACTGATGTAATGTTTGTTTCAGCTCTGAAAGACTCTTCTGGTAGTCACTCTTCTCCTTGGTTTGAGGAGTATGGCCTTTCACCTACAATCGGTTCGACTCAAGTCAAACCTGTTCAACGAAGAAGTTACACTCAGGGTTGGTGAAATTTCTAATTTCTAATAAGTTACTTTACATTCTTTTATTATGTTGTTTTAATAAGATAATCTCGGGATATTAATAAGAGCACCTTGTTTAACAGTGAAATCAATAAATGGTGTTGTAGTAAACAGCCCTTGACCATAGTTGCAAATTTCGTAACTCATTTTAATTTTTTCTAAAGGACCCTTTTAATAAAGGTTTATCGAAAATTATATCAAAATGTTTTATCGCGCTTTTTTTCTTCGAAAAATCGAAAAGTTCAAAATACGCCTAGATGGCTGTTACCCCCTCCCGCAAAGCATTGAAAAATTATGCAACTTCGACAGTTTCGTACACTACAACGCGATACAATCCCGCTTTTAAATTTTTTGTGCTAGCAGATGGTCCTTTCATCTCTTGGAAAATATAAGTTTATTGTTGTGTTGTTACGTTTAAGTCTGAATAGGGACCCGTTGAAATAAAGTACTTCGCGTCTTTTTCGCAGAGGTGAAATAAAGTCAATTTCAGTGGCCTATAAACAGGTCTGCCACATGTACTTACAAATAATAATATACACCACCTTAAAGCTTTTTCCTTTAATTCTAATTCCTCCAATTCTCTATCTTGGCCCGCTTTAAGCGGCGTGCCCAGGTTCAGAAGAGTTTTGGCTGATTTGCTAAAAATGCAATGCGAATCGCTGAATAGGTGTCAAGACCCATTTAAAGGCCTTTAAAAAGGTCTAGTATGATGTATTTACAAGTCAAAATAGACATCATCTTTAAGCTTTATCCTTGTAGTTTAATTCCTCAAAGTTTCTTTCTTGGCCCGTCATAGGCGGCGCGTCCAGCTTGAAAAGAGCTCAAGCTAGAATGACAGGAAAAGTGTAATATGATCCGTTGAATGGCTGCCACGCAAGAGGTCCAGTATTTGTACATTCCTGGCCAAGCTGAAAGATTTGCCTTGACCTCTTGCGTGACAGGCATGCACATGCACACGACATGCTTCAAGCCAAATTCCAGTGAAAGCTTTGATGATTTGGCCACAATTTTCAACATTTTATAGGCTTTGTTGTTCATGATTTGTGTTCTACTTCTACATGTAGCCTCTAAATCACAAGAAGACCAAGATGGCAGGATACTGAAAGTGACTTTGCTGAGCAGCGAGTGGAGATCATCAACTGATGGAGACCTGTCAACCATCAACAGAGAGCTTGCCATACAGTTAGCTAAACACCCTGATGTCGAAGTTACTGTCTTTCTTCCTCAATGTAGCGAAGAAGACAGGAGGAATGCAGCAAGTCATAATGTTCAGCTTTTGGTTGCTGAAAGGCTGCCTGGTATGAATCCAGTCGACTGTCCGATGTTTGTCCCAGATATACACCTCATGGATTTTGTAGTAGGACATGGAGTAACTCTTGGCAGACAAGCGCAGTCCATTACAAGATATCGCCACTGCATATGGATCCAAGTTGTTCATACTGCCCCAGAAGAACTTGGAATGTACAAAAGCGTTTTACAAGGTAAACAAGTGCTAAAAACAGAAGATGCTTTGTGTCGGATGGCTGATCAAGTTGTAGCAATTGGATCAAAGCTGGCAGACACTTACAAGCGTTACCTTCGTAGCAGTGGAAAAGAGCAAAATGTTTTTGATGTCACTCCAGGCATATTCTCTGAATTTTTGGATGTGGAGCAAATCGCTGAAGAAAGAAGAACATTCAGTGTTCTAGTCATCGGAAGTGATCACAACTGTGAAGATTTTATCTTGAAAGGTTATGATCTTGCAGCTCAAGCAATTGCCGAGTTGAAAGATAAATCCTACCAACTCAGGCTTGTTGGTGCACCAAGAGCAAAAGAAGATGAAATAGCAGATAAGATTCTTCAGCTTGGCATCGATCGTAATCAGCTGATTGTTGGCAGTTTCAGTGGCAGCAGAAAAGTATTAGCCAACTTATTCCTTCAGGTTGACCTTGCCATCATGCCATCCACAACCGATGAATTTGGACTCATGGCTCTTGAGGCCTTATTTGCTGGTTTACCTGTACTTGTCAGTGGTAATTCAGGACTTGGAGAAGCACTGAAGGAGGTGCCTCTTGGATCACAGTGTGTGATCGACTCTGAAGACCCCAAAGACTGGGCCAAAATGATCAAGGAGGTACGAGAGAAAAAGAGGGAGGTGCGACTTTTAGAATCAAGGCTTTTGCGTGAAAAGTATCTGGAGAAGTACAGCTGGGAAGAGCCCATTAGAAGGCTTGTAGAAAGGCTGCACAGTCTTAAACTTGGTGAGCTATTTTGAATAGGACAAGTGAATTTAGTGATATCTAGTTCACTATCAGAGTCCAAAAATTGGATTTATAATTATTTTATTCACCAAGTGGTAACAGAGTTCTTTTCTTCAGTTGTCTGATGGGAATATTGTTCGCTAAAAGCTTTGAAAGATTTTTGCATCACTGCAAAAAGCAAACTTTGGAGGTTGTTCAGAGGTTTATTTTGTCAAATGAAAATTTTAGAAAAAAGAGGTGTATTAAGCTTAGCCCCCATGAAAAGAAATGGTTGAATGTCTCTTTAAAGTCCTATTGTTGTAATGAGTAAGCCAAAAAGAAAAGAAATGGCTCTGCCCTCTTGGTTTTAAAATGAAAACAATAAAAGAATTAACAAATAGTAAACACCACAGCGTACACTATTGAGTTATGAATGCACGCGGGAGGTTGCTAAGCACGAAAGAAGCGCAAGAGTCGCTTGAGGCGATAGCGGAGAGCGACTCTAGCTTCTTGAGTTCTTAGCAAACCTCCCAAGTGCATCCATAACTCAATAGTGTATGCTGTGGTGTTTACCATTTGTTTTATAACATAACATTGATGCATTGTAGCTTAAGAGTTCCTTTTTTTTTTAACAAATCTTACGTGACCAGAAAAAAGAAGCGCGCGCGAAAAAATAATCTTTGCATTTGGTCACGTCAGCAGCGTACACCCATGGGCAAATGGGGGACGCTAAATTGACCAATCAGAGCGCGCGCTTTAGTTTGGTTATGTTATAAAACAATTTTGTGCATTGTAGAGCCTGAAAGACAACTGCAAAAAAAAAAAAAAAAAACCAAAAAAAATTAAACAAAAATAATAAAATTAAAATAAAGTAAAATAAAACAAAAAAGGACTGCTTCATTTTAATCACTCTGAAGGTAATATCAGGATATTAAATGATGCCATTTTTCTTGTTCGTTTTCAAGTCTCCCAAACTTGCATAGCTTTTAAAGCTTACCAGTGGGCCACGATATCTTTTAAAACCATCTTTTTGTCTCTCCACGTTTCACAGTGAAATCGATTGATGGGGTTGTCATTTACTGATGTGACGTTTGTTTCAGCTCTGAAAAGCTCTTCTGGTAGTTACTCCTCGCGTTCATTTATGGAATATGGACAGACTCCTTTTCCTACAAACTCTTCGACCGGAGACAAACCCGTTCAGCAAAGAGGTTACATTCAGCGTTAGTGAAATTTCTAGTTTTATAATAAGTTTCTTTACATTCTTGTAATGATGTTGTTTTAATAAGTAAGCTAAAAAATGCAAGGCATGGCACTGCTCTCCTGATTCGAAAAAACAATGTAACTGATGTGATTGAAAGGAACATTTCTACTTAACAAATGGTAAATACCACGGCTTACAGCATTGAGTTATGGATGCACGCGGGAGGTTGCTGAGAACGAAAGAAGCGTAAGAGTCGCTCGAGGCGATAGCCGAGAGCGACTCTAGCTTCTTGAGTGCTTAGCAAACCTTTCAAGTGCATCCATAACTCAATAGTGTACGCTGTGGTGTTTACCATTTGTTTTATAACATAACATTGATACATTGTAGCTAAAGAGTTCTCTTTTATTTAACAAATCTTACGCGACGACAAAAAAACAAGCGCGCGCGGAAAAATGTTCTTTGTATTTGCTCACGTCAGCAGCGTACACCCATTAGTAAATGGGGGACGCTAAATTGACGAATCAGAGCGCGCGCTTAACTTTGGTTATGTTATAATTGTTGTTGGTAGCCATGAAGTATTTTAGTGTTATAACATTATAGCCTACTTTTAAATAATGAACGTTTAACCATAGGAAAACAAAAGATCTAGCTCAGTAAAAGAAATAAAAAAGGAAAGAAAAGAAGAAATTTAATGAAAAATAAAAGTTTAAGGTTTATTACAGATGCATACTTAGAAAAGAGAAATTATGAGCTAATCATGAAGAGAGTCTATCCTTCAAAGGCAATTGTACGAATTTTTATTTTGTACCTGTAGATTCAGAAAGAAGACCAGTTATTGCAACCAGAGATAAGAGACCACCTTCCACTGTTTTAGGGGATCAACAGTTTAGAAAATTTAGAAAAGGACTGTCTCATTTTGATCAGTATGAAGATAATATCGGGATATTAAATGATGCCAATTTCTTGTTCGTTTTGAAGTCTCCTAAACTTGCAGTAGGCCACAATATCTTTAAAACCTTCCCTATGTCTTTCCACGTTTCATACTGGAGTCGATTGATGGGGTTGTAATTAACTGATGCGATGTTTTTTTCAGCTCTGAAAGGCTCTTCTGGTAGTCACTCTTCTCTTTCGTTTACGAAATATCGCCTTGTTCCTATAACCTGGTTGACGCGAGTCAAACCTGTTCAACAAAGATATTATACTCAGGGTTAGTGAAATTTCTAATTTCTAATAAGTTACTTTACATTCTCTTTATTATGTTGTTTTAATAAGGTAATGTCGTAATATTAAAAAGACCAAGCACCTTCCACTGTTTTAGGGAATCACCATTCTAAACAATTCAGAGGAGAACTGCTTATATAATTTTGATCAGTATAAAGGTAATATCGGGATATTAAATGATGCGAATTTTCTTGTTTTGTGTCAAGTCTCCTAAACTTGATTGCCTTGTAAAGCTCACCAGTAGGCCACCATATCTTTCAAAACCATGCCTATGTCTTTGCACGTTTCACAGTGGAGTCGATTGATGGGTTGTAATTAACTGATGTGATGTTTGTTTCAGCTCGGAAAGGGTTTTTTGATAGTCACTCTTCTCTTTCGTTTATGGAGTATGGCACTCTTCTCCTTGGTGAAATTTCTAATTTTTAATAAGTTACTTTACATTCTTTTTTTTATGTTGTTTTAATAAGATAATATCGGGATATTAATAAGAGCACCTTCTACTGTTTTAGGGGATCACCATTCTAAACAATGAAGATAATATCGGGATATTAAATGATGCGAATTTTCGTGTTCGTGTTTAAGTCTCCTAAACTTGCATGCCTTTTAAAGCTCACCAGTAGTCCACCATATCTTTCAAAACCATGCCTATGTCTTTGCACGTTTCACAGTGGAGTCGATTGATGGGTTGTAATTAACTGATGTAATGTTTGTTTCAGCTCTGAAAGACTCTTCTGGTAGTCACTCTTCTCCTTGGTTTGAGGAGTATGGCCTTTCACCTACAATCGGTTCGACTCAAGTCAAACCTGTTCAACGAAGAAGTTACACTCAGGGTTGGTGAAATTTCTAATTTCTAATAAGTTACTTTACATTTTTTTATTATGTTGTTTTAATAAGATAATCTCGGGATATTAATAAGAGCACCTTGTTTAACAGTGAAATCAATAAATGGTGTTGTAATAAACAGCCCTTGACCATAGTTGCAAATTTCGTAACTCATTTTAATTTTTTCTAAAGGACCCTTTTAATAAAGGTTTATCGAAAATTATATCAAAATGTTTTATCGCGCTTTTTTTCTTCGAAAAATCGAAAAGTTCAAAATACGCCTAGATGGCTGTTACCCCCTCCCGCAAAGCATTGAAAAATTATGCAACTTCGACAGTTTCGTACACTACAACGCGATACAATCCCGCTTTTAAATTTTTTGTGCTAGCAGATGGTCCTTTCATCTCTTGGAAAATATAAGTTTATTGTTGTGTTGTTACGTTTAAGTCTGAATAGGGACCCGTTGAAATAAAGTACTTCGCGTCTTTTTCGCAGAGGTGAAATAAAGTCAATTTCAGTGGCCTATAAACAGGTCTGCCACATGTACTTACAAATAATAATATACACCACCTTAAAGCTTTTCCCTTTAATTCTAATTCCTCCAATTCTCTATCTTGGCCCGCTTTAAGCGGCGTGCCCAGGTTCAGAAGAGTTTTGGCTGATTTGCTAAAAATGCAATGCGAATCGCTGAATAGGTGTCAAGACCCATTTAAAGGCCTTTAAAAAGGTCTAGTATGATGTATTTACAAGTCAAAATAGACATCATCTTTAAGCTTTATCCTTGTAGTTTAATTCCTCAAAGTTTCTTTCTTGGCCCGTCATAGGCGGCGCGTCCAGCTTGAAAAGAGCTCAAGCTAGAATGACAGGAAAAGTGTAATATGATCCGTTGAATGGCTGCCACGCAAGAGGTCCAGTATTTGTACATTCCTGGCCAAGCTGAAAGATTTGCCTTGACCTCTTGCGTGACAAGCATGCACATGCACACGACATGCTTCAAGCCAAATTCCAGTGAAAGCTTTGATGATTTGGCCACAATTTTCAACATTTTATAGGCTTTGTTGTTCATGATTTGTGTTCTACTTCTACATGTAGCCTCTAAATCACAAGAAGACCAAGATGGCAGGATACTGAAAGTGACTTTGCTGAGCAGCGAGTGGAGATCATCAACTGATGGAGACCTGTCAACCATCAACAGAGAGCTTGCCATACAGTTAGCTAAACACCCTGATGTCGAAGTTACTGTCTTTCTTCCTCAATGTAGCGAAGAAGACAGGAGGAATGCAGCAAGTCATAATGTTCAGCTTTTGGTTGCTGAAAGGCTGCCTGGTATGAATCCAGTCGACTGTCTGATGTTTGTCCCAGATATACACCTCATGGATTTTGTAGTAGGACATGGAGTAACTCTTGGCAGACAAGCGCAGTCCATTACAAGATATCGCCACTGCATATGGATCCAAGTTGTTCATACTGCCCCAGAAGAACTTGGAATGTACAAAAGCGTTTTACAAGGTAAACAAGTGCTAAAAACAGAAGATGCTTTGTGTCGGATGGCTGATCAAGTTGTAGCAATTGGATCAAAGCTGGCAGACACTTACAAGCGTTACCTTCGTAGCAGTGGAAAAGAGCAAAATGTTTTTGATGTCACTCCAGGCATATTCTCTGAATTTTTGGATGTGGAGCTAATCGCTGAAGAAAGAAGAACATTCAGTGTTCTAGTCATCGGAAGTGATCACAACTGTGAAGATTTCATCTTGAAAGGTTATGATCTTGCAGCTCAAGCAATTGCCGAGTTGAAAGATAAATCCTACCAACTCAGGCTTGTTGGTGCACCAAGAGCAAAAGAAGATGAAATAGCAGATAAGATTCTTCAGCTTGGCATCGATCGTAATCAGCTGATTGTTGGCAGTTTCAGTGGCAGCAGAAAAGTATTAGCCAACTTATTCCTTCAGGTTGACCTTGCCATCATGCCATCCACAACCGATGAATTTGGACTCATGGCTCTTGAGGCCTTATTTGCTGGTTTACCTGTACTTGTCAGTGGTAATTCAGGACTTGGAGAAGCACTGAAGGAGGTGCCTCTTGGATCACAGTGTGTGATCGACTCTGAAGACCCCAAAGACTGGGCCAAAATGATCAAGGAGGTACGAGAGAAAAAGAGGGAGGTGCGACTTTTAGAATCAAGGCTTTTGCGTGAAAAGTATCTGGAGAAGTACAGCTGGGAAGAGCCCATTAGAAGGCTTGTAGAAAGGCTGCACAATCTTAAACTTGGTGAGCTATTTTGAATAGGACAAGTGAATTTAGTGATATCTAGTTCACTATCAGAGTCCAAAAATTGGATTTATAATTATTTTATTCACCAAGTGGTAACAGAGTTCTTTTCTTCAGTTGTCTGATGGGAATATTGTTCGCTAAAAGCTTTGAAAGATTTTTGCATCACTGCAAAAAGCAAACTTTGGAGGTTGTTCAGAGGTTTACTTTGTCAGATGAAAATTTTAGCAAAAAGAGTTTAGCCCCCATGAAAAGAAATGGTTGAATGTCTCTTTAAAGTCCTATTGTTGTAATGAGTAAGCCAAAAAGAAAAGAAATGGCTCTGCCCTCTTGGTTTTAAAATGAAAACAACAAAAGAATTAACAAATGGTAAACACCACAGCGTACACTATTGAGTTATGAATGCACGCGGGAGGTTGCTAAGCACGAAAGAAGCGCAAGAGTCGCTCGAGGCGATAGCCGAGAGCGACTCTAGCTTTTTGAGTGCTTAGCAAACCTCTCAAGTGCATCCATAACTCAATAGTGTACGCTGTGGTGTTTACCATTTGTTTTATAACATAACATTGATACTATGTAGCTAAAGAGTTCCCTTTTATTTAACAAATCTTACGTGACTAGAAAAAAGAAGCGCGCTCGGAAAAATAATCTTTGCATTTGGTCACGTCAGCAGCGTACACCCATGGGGAAATGGGGGACGCTAAATTGACCAATCAGAGCGCGCGGTTTAGTTTGGTTATGTTATAAAACAATTTTGTACACTGTAGAGCCTGAAAGACAACTGCAAAAAAAAAAACAAAAAAAAAACAAAAAAAAAAACAAAAAAAATTAAATAATAATAATAAATATAGAATAAAGTAAAATAAAACAAAAGAGGACTGCTTCATTTTAATCACTGAAGGTAATATCAGGATATTAAATGATGCCATTTTTCTTGTTCGTTTTCAAGTCTCCCAAACTTGTATGGCTTTTAAAGCTTACCAGTGGGCCACGATATCTTTTAAAACCATCTCTTTGTCTTTCCACGTTTCACAGTGAAATCGATTGATAAGGTTGTCATTTACTGATGTGACGTTTGTTTCAGCTCTGAAAAGCTCTTCTGGTAGTTACTCCTCGCGTTCATTTATGGAATATGGACAGACTCCTTTTCCTACAACCTCTTCGACCGGAGACAAACCCGTTCAACAAAGAGGTTACATTCAGCGTTAGTGAAATTTCTAGTTTTATATGTTTCTTTACATTCTTGTAATGATGTTGTTTTAATAAGTAAGCAAAAAAATGCAAGGCATGGCACTGCTCTCCTGATTCGAAAAAACAATGTAACTGATGTGATTGAAAGGAACATTTCAACTTGTTGTTGGTAGCTATGAAGTATTTTAGTGTTATAACATTATAGCCTACTTTTAAATAATGAACGGTAAACCATAGAAAAACAAAAGATCTTGCTCAGTAAAAGAAAAAAAAAAAAAAGAAAAGAAAGAAGAAATATAATGAAAAATAAAATTTTAAGGTTTTTTACAGATGCATACTTAGAAAAGAGAAATTATGAGCTGATCATGTGGAGAGTCTAACCTTCAAAGGCAATTGTACGAATTTTTATTTTGTACCTGTAGGTTCAGAAAGAAGACCAGTTATTGCAACCAGAGATAAGAGACCACCTTCCACTGTTTTAGGGGATCAACAGTTTAAAAAATTTAGAGGAGGACTGTCTCATTTTGATCAGTATGAAGATAATATCGGGATATTAAATGATGCGAATTTTCTTGTTCGTTTTCAAGTCTCCTAAACTTGCATGCCTTGTAAAGCTCACCAGTAGGCCACCATATCTTTCAAAACCATGGCTATGTCTTTTCATGTTTAACAGTGAAATCAATTGACGGGGTTGTAATTAAGAGCCACTGACCATAAATATCGAAAAATCCGCCGACAGTTGAAAATTGTCTTTATTTTTTTAGGGGATCACCATTCTAAACAATGAAGATAATATCGGGATATTAAATGATGCTAATTTTCTTGTTCGTGTTTAAGTCTTCTAAACTTGCATGCCTTGTAAAGCTCACCAGTAGTCCATCATATCTTTCAAAACCATGCCTATGTCTTTGCACGTTTCACAGTGGAGTCGATTGATGGGTTGTAATTAACTGATGTAATGTTTGTTTCAGCTCTGAAAGACTCTTCTGGTAGTCACTCTTCTCCTTGGTTTGAGGAGTATGGCCTTTCACCTACAATCGGTTCGAGTCAAGTCAAACGTGCACAAATAAGTTACACTCAGGGTTGGTGAAATTTCCAATTTCTAATAAGTTACTTTACATTTTTTTATTATGTTGTTTTAATAAGATAATCTCGGGATATTAATAAGAGCACCTTCTACTGTTGTAGGGGATCACCAATCTAAACAATGAAGATAATATCGGGATATTAAGTGATGCGAATTTTCTTGTTCGTTTTCAAGTCTCCCAAACTTGCATGCCTTGTAAAGCTCACCAGTAGGCCACCATGTCTTTCAAAACCATGCCTATGTCTTTGCACGGTTCTCATTTGAGTCGATTGATGGGTTGTAATTAACTGATGTGATGTTTGTTTCAGCTCGGAAAGGCTCTTCTGGTAGTCACTCTTCTTCTTGGTTTGAGGAGTATGGCCTTTCACCTACAATCGGTTCGAGTCAAGTCAAACGTGCACGAATAAGTTACACTCAGGGTTGGTGAAATTTCCAATTTCTAATAAGTTACTTTACATTCTTTTTATTATGTTGTTTTAATAAGATAATATCGGGATATTAATAAGAGCACCTTCTACTGTTTTAGGGGATCACCATTCTAAACAATGAAGATAATATCGGGATATTAAATGATGCGAATTTTCTTGTTCGTTTTCAAATCTCCCAAACTTGCATGCCTTGTAAAGCTCACCAGTAGGCCACCATATCTTTCAAAACCATGCCTATGTCTTTCCATGTTTAACAGTGAAATCAATTGACGGGGTTGTAATTAAGAGCCACTGACCATAAATATCGAAAATCCGCCGACAGTTGAAAATTGTCTTTATTTTTTTTAATTTTTTCTAAAGGACCCTTTTAATGAACCTTTTCGAAAATCATATCAAAAAGTTTTATCGCGCTTTTTTCTCCGAAAAATCAAAAAGTTAAAAAAACGCCTAGATGGCCATTTCTCTCCCCCCCTCTCAATGGAATGAAAAATTGTGCAACTTCGACAACTTCGTACGGTACAACGCGATACAATCCCGATTTTAAATCTTTTGTGCCAGCAGATGGTCCTTTTATCTTTTTGAAAATAGAATTTATTGTTATGTTGTTACGTTTAAGTCTGAATAGGGACCCGTTGAAATAAAGTACTTCGCATCTTTTTCGCAGAGGTGAAGTAAGGTCAACCTCAGTGGCCTATGAACAGGTCTGCCATATATATTTACAAATCATAATATACACCATTTTAAAGCTTTATCCTTGAATTTTAATTTCTCTAACTCTCTATCTTGGCCCGCCACAAGCGGCGTGGCCAGGTTCAGAAGAGTTTTGGCTATTTTGTCAAAAATGCAATGTGAACCACTGAATAGGTGTTAATACCCATTTAAGGGCCTTTAAGAAGGTCTAGCATGATATATTTACAAATCAAAATATGCATCATCTTAACGCTTTATCCTTGTAGTTTAATTCCTCAAAGTTTCTTTCTTGGCCCGCAATATGGCGGCGCGTCCAACTTGAAAAGAGTTCAGGCTAAAATGACAAAAAAAAAAAATGTAGTATGATCTGTTGAATGGCTGTCACGGAAGAGTTCATATATTTGTACATTCCTAGCCAAGCTGAAAGATTTGCCTTGACCTCTTGCGTGACAAGCATACACAAGCACACGAAATGCTTCAAGCTAAAATTCCAGTGGAAGCTTTGATTATTTGGCCACAATTTTCAACATTTTGTAGGGTTTGTTGTTCATGATTTGTGTCGTGCTTGTGAACAATTCATTGTACTGAAAGCTTGTAACTTTCTCAACGCTGGAGGGGAGAAAATGACCCCTCAATAGTTTTCTGAAAGGACTTTTTAAATTTTATTGCGGGATTAGCACAGTGGTGCAGCCTGACTCAAACCCAGGTAACATATATAAATAGAATACACCGAAGTCGAATCCCCTAGAGCAGATCTCGTCATAAATACAGCTTACCTTTGACGCATCGTGGGCTTATGTGAAATTTCAGGCATTCTTCGCTCCACAAACTGGTGAACTTAATGATAACTCCAGCAAATAACTCCAAATTTTAGCGGTCATCATCTGTCGACACTCTTCTCTAACTTGTTGTGGCGAACTAAACTCGAAACTAAAGCCATGTTTCGCGCTTTATGGCCTAGGGGTCCGCATTAACCACTGTAAATGCTAGCACATGTGCTGATTTAAACGCTCATAACCGTTTCTGAAAGGTCGAAAATGTACAGGGTTTTTTGCATGTGTTTGCTTATAAAGGTCTAAACTTAACAGCTGTGTTGGATAGAGTTGTCACTCAGGTCCCAGATCTCAAAACGTCTAAATCAAGTTTATTTACGGCCATCGGCTGATAGCGATTTATAGTGGCCAGAATATGTTAAAATTCGCCTTTGAAATGTATTGAGAGGGAAATTCTAACTCTCTTGGCACACAAGAGCGGTTTTTAAGCGTCTGAAATAAATTTCGTGGCTTAATTATGCGAATCAATTATTTTACAATATTCTAAAACGTGCCTATTTCTCAGTTTTCGAGACGTTGCGACGGTCCCTACGGACTGGTGAAATAATAATGGCTCCTATTGTAGTCGGAAAATTATTTCGAATAAAACCAACACTAATTTAGTTGTTTCCTAAGTAAAGTCTTGAGTTGACAGAGTTTCAGGCAAAGCTTTTTTTGACGCGATATTGGCCGGTGGAAATAAGAGAGACAGCCTCTTTAAAACGCTCTTCGCAAATGCTATTCCAGAAGAACACAGAAAAGTCAGCGAAATATGCCATGAAGGTCTTTGAAGGTAAAGAAAGCTACGAGCACACTTTCAGATTTACGCAAACTCAAACTGAGACGATGGAACGAGTAACTTTTGAAGTCCTAGTGAAACTCAGAATATGACGTCATCATCCGAAGCTGCCAGTGGTGTGTTTTGTCATCTGCAATTTGTGGGGGAGTGGGAAGGACTCGCAAAATTGCACTCTGGTGTTTTTCCTTGTATTTCAGATATCTCAGAAGAGCAAAGAAAATTAGTCGTTGTAATTTGAGATTGTTTGGTTTGTTGTCGTGCCTTTCTTATGTCACTCCTACCCTTTGCAGTGTAATGCAAAGAACAGGGAACTTTAAAGACTTTGTTTTTGATCGCTTCGGACACGTTTTAGAAGTAAACTGGTGTAATATCCAAGAGGCTTTCAAAGAAATACAAATGGTCGAATTTGAGAGCCAGCACATAGCTTTATGTTCATTTAATTGCATTTTTCTTCTGAAATATAAGATTTCATGGCGCTGTAGCAACTAAATAATGGTGCTAATGGTACCGATATGTACACTGGTACTTTTGTAGTAACGCCTTGGTCCTGAGTCATAGGAAACCTTTTCATTTGCGTGTCATTTTCATTTACTTTCATTTGGGTCCCGTATGCAGTATCCCTACTGGAATTTTGACCTTCTTGAAGTCCTTCAGAGTGTAGCCAACTTATACACCATTATAAAGGCTGATAGTTTCGAAAGAAACTGTTTGGGGCTGCGTCGGTGGGAGTAACGAAATAATTTGGATATATCAACAAAGTTGAAATGGTAAATTAGCCACCGTAACGATTACAAAAGCTGACGTTTCGAGCGTTAGCCCTTCGTCGGTGGCCAATTTACCATTTCAACTTTGTTGATATATCCAAGTTATACACCATTATATATCACTAAACTTGCAATTAAGCAACAATACAATTGCATGCGAGTATAATGCCTAAATTCTCAGACACCATGCTTTTTGACCACGGTATCTCCTGTGTACATTTTGAACAGCGCCTCGAAACTAGAAAAGTGTCGGTAACCAAATCAAAACGAGGGAAGATAATTTAATGAGTTTATATATTTCATGTAGATTTCTGGTAGCAAAAAATTCTGTAATATATGTTATTAAACGTTTCGTTGTGTAGTATCGCTGAGTATTTTACTAGTTGTGCCGTAAATTGACGAGCCCGCAGGGCGAGTCAAAATACACACATTATTTATCCAACATTATTTATTATCCGCGAATTTCGCGGATATTTATTTAGGGTTACATTTGAATAAGGTTACATAGGTTAATTGACCACTCCCCATAGGGCTTTTCAGGGCCAACACCCACCCATCCCACCCAGGGGAGGACATCCACCACACAGTAATCTCATGCGTGGGAAATTAACGTCTCCTACCCCTAACCCTGCAGGAGACGGGGCCTACGGTTTATTCGTCCTTATCCGAGAAGACTAGAATATCTATCCATTTCTTGATATTATAGAAAGGTAGCAAATTCTCCTCAGTTATTTTAAGACCATGAGTATTG
Source organism: Stylophora pistillata (assembly GCF_964205215.1). Lineage (NCBI taxonomy): Eukaryota > Metazoa > Cnidaria > Anthozoa > Scleractinia > Pocilloporidae > Stylophora > Stylophora pistillata. Next base: position 35,657,605 of record NC_142521.1, on the reverse strand, counting down.
GTCCGGCCGGGGCTCGAACCCTCGACCTCCCGCACAACACAATCCGACGCTGTAACCAGTTGAGCTATATTCTGCGCTATGTACGGCTCTCTGGAGTACAAATACCGCGAGATATTTGTACTCGTTGTTGGCGTTCTTTGTACTCTACGTAGCACAGGTGGATACTAAATATATCTTATTAGACGTTTTGTTTTGTAGTATCGCTAAGTATTTTTACGAGTTGTGTCGTATTTTGACGAGCCCGTAGGGCGAGTCAAAATACAAATAACGAGTAAAAATACTCAGCGATGCTACACAACAAAACGTCTTATAAGTTATCTATTATCCAACACGCCAAACTGTTGTTTCTGCGGGCGAATTTCGCGGATATTCGCGTGACAGAAGTAAGCGAAGCGGAACGGAATTGGCGCGTTCTTGTGTTGCTGTTTCTATTTTCTTCATTAAATGAAGAAATTTTCTGGTCGTCAAGCTGTTTTTCTTCGTTCGATTCATCAAATGAACTTGGATCTATATTTGCCAGCCATTCTGACTCTTCGTCGTCGGAAATATGATTGAAATTGTCCGCCACTTTTTTTTTTCCGTAACTACAATCCAATTCTTCGCTTGCGCGATGCGAGAAAACCGCGTGATATTTGTACTCGTCTATGGCGTTATTCGTACTCGTCTAGGTGTAGTTGGATAATAAAACAACTTATCATTTGAGACATTTCTCTGTTAGTTTCGTAGCCTATTACACTGACTATCTAGCTAGATCTTGAAATGGTTTTCAGAGGAGTGTTTTCTAGAGGGAGATTGAAGGTACCAGTTAAGACCAGTTAAGGTTCCAAAGGGGATTAGGGAGGAATATCATGAGAGGTCCTTGTAACAATAGGCGTCTCCTATTCGCTACATAAGATTGCTTTTATGTGTTCATTGGAGACTAATCACCTCTGAATTTGTTTTAGATTTTAGAAGGTTAACTGTCGATTACAAGAATCTTTTCCAATTAGTTTTTCTTAACATTTTTCAAGGACACCAGTGCAAGTGCCGTTGCAAGTATTCCCAATGTTAGTTATAGATCGGAAAAAGTTCCGATGTTAAAATAATAAATCTTAACCGACGAATGCACCAACTCGGTAGCGTCCTTACATATCTTCTTGAAATTCATTGATTCTAGAAGGAAATGTAGATATTTAGGAACGCTACTGGTAAATGTTATTTTTTTGTTGATTTTCATTGTAGTTGTCAACTCAGTTTAGTCTAAAGTACTTTTAGCAATAACCCCTGAAAAGCTGTTCACGTTCTTGTAAAAATTATACTCGTTTCTTTGGCATTTGAACGCAGCAATATGCTGTCATTAAAAGTTTAAAAACAAATCAATAAGCAGCTCGCAAGCTCGTAAGCTGCACATGTACGCATCGCAAAACCTTTTTTTCGGACCGTAGCCGGGGACATTATCAGCTGGCATTCCAACCACCTTAGGTGGTTTATTTAGTAATTGTATTCCACCCATTAACTTTCGCGTATTGGCGACCTATTGTCACCTGGTGGAAAATCACCGGCCAGTTGTCACGAAATATCACCTGTTTACGATAAACAAACAAAGCCAGCGTAAGAAAGGTAGCCAAAGAGTTTCACTCTTTCATCCTTACTGATTTTTATGGAAGAAAAAAGAACTCGTTTAGTAGAGTCCGGTGATTGGTGAGGCCAACTGAGAATACATGGTTTTTTGGGATAGGTTCCCGTTTATGTATCCCAAAACAAGCCTCAAATTAACTTGTTTTACAAATGTTTTGACAGAGGAGGAGCTGCTTGAGGTCAAAGAAAAAACTATGGAAGGTATTTGTAATTATTGTTTACACAATTATGCTTCTATAAACACTTTTTGGGTATTATCTCTTTTTTAAATTTTGCAAGGCACACACCTTTTCCAGGTAAGATTGATTCTCCCTGCCACTCTTGTAAAATGAACGGAGCGCAGGTACTTGATATGTATTTGTTTAAGTTTTCTTTCAAAACGTAAACGCGTCACACTTCTTGAGTGACATTTTTCTAAAACTTTTTTTTTCTGAGAATTTTGCAATGCACACAGCTTATTCAAGTAAAATTTAATTTGTCCTTGTCACTCGGGTGAATTAAATGGGGCGCATGCACGTTGACACTTATTTTTACTGGCGTTCCTTTAATCCTTCGGAAAACTAACTTGGAGAAAACGTGTTTTTTCAGAGTTTCCGGTAGAGGGGAAAAGTTTACAAGCCAAAGACTTCATGGCTGAAGGTATCTACGTGTGGTATTTACGTAGTTTAACTAAAAAAAAGCACTTTGTGAGTAAGTTGGGTGATTCGATGGCCCCTCTTTTTCTTTATCTCCTGGGAAAGCGTTTGTTGGAGAAGAAAAAAAAAGAAAAAGGAATGATGGTAATAACAACGATAGGAGAAGCAACTTAAAGTTAAAACGACCACTCCTTTGAGTATTCCCTCGCATTCCTGAGTTAGAAGGAACGTGTGTTAAAATACACCGTTTGTAAGTTACCCTTTTTACAACATGATGTGTTGTGAAATTTTGGAGACAATACCATAAACGGGAATGTATTCCAAAACTGAAACAGTTTTGTTAATCTATTTAAAAGTACAGAAGCAAAATTTCGCTAATCTATTTAAAAGTACAGAAGCAAAATTTCGCTAATCTATTTAAAAGTACAGAAGCAAAATTTCTTGGACGAAGTCATGTACGGGCTAAGCCCACTATAGGGCAACTCGAGCGATCCTAGAAATGCTCCCCCTGTAGCCGGGGCCAAACCTGTACATGCTGCCTGTTCATTATCTTCCGTCAGACGCAAAGTGCATCAAAGCTTCTAACTGAAAAATGGCCCTCTACAAAGGTAATTGCTGTGAACATGATTGCTTGATTGAGTGTAACATTTCACACGTTACGGAGCACATCACGAACAGATGGATTGGCTAGTAACGCGCAATAAGCTGCTTATATTTGAGAATTAATGTAAAAAGTGATTTTAAAAGACAGTAGTAAAACACTAATATAATGCATCATTACTTTGTATCTCTGACTTACAGAGAATATTAGACAAGACTCTGAAGCATCGAGCGCCATGGAAATACCAAGTTTTGGATCACAAGCCAAGTCCTTAACCCGGATGAAGAGTCTGTTGTATACAGAATCTGAAGAGTTAGTTTCCACTGACTGTGTTAGACCATTTTTTTAATCTAAAAGGCTAAATCAAATTGGCCTGCCGAATAGGCGTGATTTTTAGCGTCTTTTAGTCGATCGGAGCTAAGCGTGAGGCGAACGCGTAGTGCGAGTCACGTGCGAGGGGAGGACTCCTCTCTTGCATGACTCGCGCTTGGCGCTTGCCACACGCTTGGCTCTGTTTTCATTAAAACACCGGTTCCGCAAGCTAAAGTATTTTGCAAAATGTGCCAGAATGGACAAATTATCGAGCGTAGCGATGTGAGGTCGGTGTTATAGTTATTGCAATTTCCTTTTCTCGGGGTCTCAACATTGCAATTAACCTGTTTGTGTCCCGTACGTAGAAAGTCGTCGCTAAAAAGAGTGTGGGAGATTGATCAAGCTGTTAATGTTATGTATTTTATTGACTAAGTACGAGGGTCATACTGGGAGAATATCGGCCCGAGGTCTTGACTGTAATTATTTTTAAGGCGAGGTCCGAGAAAAGACTGAGCAAGATAAACAGAATGAAACTTGTTATCAATAAGGTACTTTTTGATAAGAGAAGAAAAGGTAGATATATTTAATATGTATTTTGAAAACTTATATCATGTGTGCCAACCGTGTCATGTGTTAACTGAGTCAAATTTCAAGCTCTAATTTTTGTTAGGTGCAAGGTAGACCACCAAGGAACAACATGGAATCTTACGGACATACAGGCTGGTGGTTGTATAACATTCACTCAGGATGCTGTGTCAATGCCCCTTTTGTTTGGGTGCAAATTATTGGAACCGACAGTAGACTTTCCACCTTTGAACAAGGATGAGAGGCTGGTTAGCAGTGTAATAGAGCTTACCTGCGATGAACAGCCGGACATCCACTTCACTGGACAATCTAAGGGAGAGGTAGTGATTGCCCTCTCTCACAGCGCCCCCAAACTTGAAGGCTATGAAGTTGTGATTAGAGAGTTAGTCAGTTCCGACAGCAGCTATGAATGGAAAGATTTGGAGACAACAAACATTTGGCAAATACCAGGTAAGCGATTGAAGATGCCAGATAACTTTATGCTCTCCCTTCTTCCCGCTATCCTTTACGATCTTCAAAAGAACGTGATTATTTACCTACCCTACACGCAAACCTACCCATCCACCCATCAGCTACATGTACTTACCCATGTACTAGCGTATCCAGTTTTCCCACACACTCAGCCAAAGAACCAACTCTCTTTCCTCTCTTTCCACCCTCCTTTACGATCTTCAAAATTACTTGAATATTTACCTAAACAACACACAAACCTACCCATCTACCTATCAGCTACATGTACTTGCCCATGTACCCAATTATCTAGCTTTCCCGCGCACTTAGCTAAACAACCTCCTCTCCGCCTTCGTGCCTACTTACCTGTCTACCCACCTATTTATCTCCGCACGAACAGTTCCATCCAGGGACACCAAACCCTGCCTGTAACTCGCCATGCCAAACTTACCCATTAAATGCTTATCTATTTACCTTCGAGAGTTTATAATTAATGGTTATTGGATATAATATCATACATTTTTGATATGCTGGCATAAATTACCATTAGAGAGCACTAAACGTTTGAAAAGTAGCACACGGATGTTATTACTACATTCTCTGGCCCATAGAGCACCTTTGTACGTTCCACTATTTGTTCTCAAGTTATCGACAGTTAAACACATCTTATTGTAATCTTAAGGGTCTTCATGGCACCTTAGATTTAGACAGACAGTGAGTAATTTCCCCATCACTACTCAACTGTAATTTTTTTTTCTGCCTTTTCCCTGTGACAGAGCCTGTGTGTAATTCGAGAATCAATCTTTTTCTCTCATGATAGATTTTAAAGACGATTTTGCAAAACTAAGGGTTCCCTATTCTGAGGCTAAAGTTACTACTTGTGGCGTGTTTGCTGTAATTTACCGCCTGAAATCCTACATATACTCGACCCGTGTGTCAGGAAATGAAGAAATTACTCACAAAATTCCTGAGTATCCAGAAGTGAGTGTGACAATCCCAGCAGAAAATGTGCGGGATAGAAGTAATCTGGAGTTGATTCTTAAGGTAAAGACGTACTTTTTGTAACATCTGAAACGGTTATCTGGAACGATCACTGCTTAAAACTGCTTGCCATAACGGGATTTCGTCACCACGTGTCTCCTATTTATAAATTTACCGTTTTGTGACTCAAGAATACTCTGTAATTTTATTTTTGTACTCGTAACGTGTTCTTTCTGCCCTTGCAAATATTCGCGTAGTCGTCTGTTTCCCTCTATTACTTGAGTAGCAACAGAAGAACTAAACAAAGGTTTGTAAACATGCTAAGCGCCATAATTGACGTTATTTGTAAAGTGAGCCCAAGTTATTCCGAAATTTCACTTTCAATTCACGAAAGAACAGTTAGGCCCGGTTCAGACGCCGATCTTTTCATGAGCCGAACCTAACTCCTTGAATTAAGTACATGAAAAGATCGGTGTCTGATTCAATTTGGAACGGCTATTTCAATTTGGAACGGCTCACCCGTTCTTCCCGCCTGGTTGGCGGAGAATTTCGCCTTTAGAGCGCCTTTGGAACGGCTCTAATTCAGACGCCGTACTTTTCATGTGCCGATCCTAATGCATAAATTGTTACAATGTATTTTGCAAGCAGTTTGACTGGTTTTACCGGAACTGAATTTGGAACGGCCAAAAAAGAACGGCGTCTGAATCAGAAGGCTTACTTTTTTTTTAATTTGGGTCGGTCCAAATTCGAATTGAGTTCGGCTCATGAAAAGTTCGGCGTCTGAACCGGGCCTTAGAGAGAAGTCTGGTAAATGGTTGGACATTGTTCAAATCGGTAGATGCCAGGACAGCTTTTGCTCAGCTCCGTTTTCTATTGCCTGATAAAACACGCCCTTTTAACCAATGGCAGCGCACGTTATATCCGAGCTTTATCATAAACCGTGTTAAACGCAAACAGAGAACGATAGACAAAGTCTAAGAACTTAAGATGTATGACCATAACGAATTTGCATACCGTTCATCAACGGAGGTTACAGTCTTGACTAGGTATTTATCTGATAAGATTAATTACTAAAAATATTGTTCAATGATAGTTCACAGAATCAATTGATTTTACCTAAAAAAATGCATTGATGTTATTTTGGTGATTAGTCAAAAACTGAGTCAGAGTTGTGGACCGCTATCTAGGTTCAAGAAATCCCGCAGCAGTGGTTTGACTGTGGTGAAGAGTTTGCTGGACCTGTCCTTCACATTAAGTGCCCCCAAATCGCGGACCTTGTGGAGCCAGCTACTATTACCCTTCCTTTGTTGCTACAAGGAGACAAAGATGAATTGTCGAAATTCTCCGCTACTGATCTAAGGGTGTTTAAATGTCGATCTGGTGACGAAAGAGCAGATTGGGATGAGATAACGATGCAACTTCCAAACGCAGTTGAGTTGATGAATGGTGTGGTGAGATTTCAAGTCAAACATTTCTGTCGGTATGTATAAGAAACCCTTTTCTTTATTTCGATCTGTTTCTCCAGACCATGAAAGGGTGACGATATTAATTACATTTTCCACTTCATAGGGAAATCAACTCGTTTATTCCTTTACCAGGTTTGAGCTGTTTTGTTTTTTCAAAAGATAACAATATTGGAGACGTTTTCTTAACGAACAAATGCGATCTTCCTTTGATCATCCAGCAGGGATTATGCTATTATTTGGTTAAATTTTTGGTTCGCTTGACCAAAATGTTTTATTTTTCGATTGCTTTTATCTTCCTTCTCCACTGTTAGGGGGGCAGGTCTAATTCAGACGTTACCTTAGTTGTACATTTAAACCTGTCGGTTCATACTGCAGTATTATGTCACAAGTAGCAGTTTGGAAAGTTAAGACCGTAAAAAGTTTTTACCCCTGAAGACCAACCAACTAGACTCGTCTTTGTAGGTTTACGGTGTGGCCGTCAAAGAAACGCCGGCTCAGGGATAGACGTCTCGCTCATCGCATTAACCGCTTCACCAGGCCCTTCCCTTTAGAGGCTGGGTTCTTTGCATGCTTGTGCAACACAGTTGATATGTCACCTGGACATGCCCAGTTGAGACTTTATTGTTATCCAGCTCGTTTAGAACCCAAAGTTATAGAGAACGCATGCTCTGCACATGATATCGACCGTTACGGTAATGGGGATTCTCTACTTACACTCTTCCACGGTGATGAATTACGTGCCAAACTTTGGAGAGGATCGGAAGTGAAGAAGACGTTGAAACTCAGGTAAGACTAATGCCTTTAATCTTAGAAGTAGTATAGTAATAGTGATGAATTCTCTTAATTTTTCTTTATTGACAGAGCAAGCCCACTATGTTTTGAAAAAGGGTGACAGTCTTAATTATATATTCTACTTTCTAAGGAAATCGTACGGTATAAATTAACGATTCATTTTTATTCTCTTCTCACTTGAGAATGATGACATGGAGTCATCGAAACGTTGTGTGTTTTTCTCGCAAGTGTTTATTCTGAAATGTCTAACAAAATCTAATGTCATTCTAAGGAAATCAATTTGTTTATTCATTTATTAGGTTTGAGTTGAGGTAGTGTAGTAATAGTGATGAATTCTCTTAATTTTTCTTTATTGACAGAGCAAGCCCACTATGTTTTGAAAAAGGGTGACAGTCTTAATTATATATTCCACTTTCTAAGGAAATCAATTTGTTTATTCATTTATTAGGTTTGAGTTGTTTGTTTGTTCATGAAAATAGCTTGATGGCGTCCATTTTTGTCTCTACACAAAATTTCTTGGGCACTGAGCACGGTGCCAGTGCAACGGGAGAAAGTTGTGTTCGTGAGTTTGCTGTGTCTGTTTGCTGCTAACAGAGCATGAACATAGCAAACTGAATAAAGTAAGAGTGTTTTTCTTCCGAGACGTTTACCGAGACAAAAACCACACTCTGTAATAAGGTATCTCTTTGTTTGTACTCACTATGCTTGAGTCGTTAGACAATATCTTTTGTGGACATCAGCACAAAAACAGGCTCGCTATGTTTTGACGTCATGAAATGGTTTTTCAGCAATTTATCAATTAAGAACTGTCGTTTTAAACACATACACTTAAGGGGAAGCTTTATTTCAGTGCTTTCCATAATCGCACTTTCAAAAACTACCTTATTGCCGACATTCTTGTCGCATAAAATTCCCTATAGCAGGTAGCTGACGTTTTTCTTTCTGCCGCGTAGTACATGTTTCGCATATATGCACGATCCTCGCAGTAAAGCACTATTTAAGCAATATAGTGAAAAGCAGACCTGAAAAAACTCAGGGCTTTACGGGATTCGAACCACTGACCTCTGCGATAATAGTGCAGCACTCTACCAACTGAGCTAACAAGCCAACTGGGAGCAGGCCATCAAATTAATTAGACAGTGTTTCCTTATCCTACATGAACACTCTTCGTGGTTTTTAGATGGCTGTTGTCAGGCAGCTTTACTTCTGGGGACAGTATCAAAAAGATCAAGGAATAACTTGGCACGGAAGTTCGACCTCATCTCTAATGTTAAAGTGGAAAAAGCTAAAGATGATTAAGCAAACTTTCTCGTCAGTATAAGAGGTGCGACTCACCGACACTTGACTTTACTTCGTACAGGGTTATAAACTAGAGAGTGCGAACATCTTTCGAGATATTTGGAGATCACCTTTTTAATGCTATAGTTTTACCAAATTTTTCTTACGCCCTGCCGGTTTATGGTGCCTCAGACTCCGACCTTTCTATTATACAGAATTTTTTGGACCGGTGTTTGAAAAGGAAGTTTATGTCCAAGAATGTAGATATCAGGGATTTGCTAGAGAAGGCTGACAAGGCACTCTACAAAAAAAGATCGAATGACGTCGAATGCCCGCTTTTCTAGTTTTTACCTAAGGAAAAGAACATAAGGTACAATCTTAGAAATACGTCAGTCTCTGTCCCTAGAATCCACACTGAAAGGTTTAAGAACGTTTTTAGTTATAGGATAATTTTTAAATATGACATTTAATAGTTTCCCTTGTGAGTTTATGTTGTAACGAAGGATATGTGATTTTATCTTAAGAATTAAAGATTATATTATTTTATTATTGTTATTGACTCCTTTCGTTTTCGCCATCGGTGGTCAAAACCTCCATTTTTAAAAATGTATTCGTTAAAGATTGATCCTCAACCCACTGACATTATTTTTGAGGACATTTTCCGCGCTTTTTCGATAAGCTAGTTTAATGGATTGATAAGGAGTCGTGATGATATAAAATGCCTTGGAATTCATTAGGTACCAGTTTCATCGAAATTCACACGCGCTCGTTCAATTGTTTCATTACTCGATTTCGTGATGTCATTTGGCCTCGGCCAATGGTTGTATTGAAATGACTTTTGAGGGGGCTTAAAGCTAATTTGCAGCCAAATGTTTCAACGAAACCATCCGATTCTTCCGTACTAGTGTTTTATATCTACAGTACATTTTTGCTTAAAACCAGATGTGACCAATTTGATAAGCAAATGGAAGGCAGATTGTCAAAGTAGGGGAGTACATTATCGGGTTGTCTTCGTTAGTACCCCTGCCGGAGAGCAGGCGTACTAACGGCTTATTTGTTCTTTCAACATGACAAATGGGTCTTTACGGCGGAAAACCAAAAGAGGGTGCGGACTTTTGCTCTCAGGTGCAATAAACTATGGAATTTTTTTTTCATTCAGAGTGCGCTTAGCACAGTGTATTACGCATTTCATTTTGTCGTGAAATGCTCAGGATACTTAAACGATAACATACATGTAGGTATTCAAGTCGTTTATTTTCCATGAATTTATCCGCAAGTATATGCTGCTGGTTAAAGAGGTGAGGAGAGTGCGACATTTAAGGCAATTGATTAAGTGGAGTTTGTTTGGGGTCGTGTTTTCCTTCTGAGCACATTATTGTTTAAAATTTCTGCGTGATTCAGGTTAGGATACAAAAAAAAAAAAAAAAAAGAAAGAGATTTGCTTTGTCATACTTATGGAGTGTTCATTTTTAGGTTGTTCTAAGTACTGAAATGTTAGCTAGTCGACTAACCAACGATTTACTTCTTTTATCCAGGTTTCGTTATGATAGAAAATTTGAAGTTGATGCAATTGTACGAGTTCTGAAGGAAGATACGCCCCACGTGAAATTCCTCCAACATCTGAGAGAACAATCTCCACGAGAGCTGTGTAAACTTACAATTGCAACACAATGTCAAGTAAGACTTTTTCACCGAGATTGCATTTGTTACGAGTGGTTCTCATGATAGCCTGCGAAACTGTTTTGTATGCGCTGATCGCACTATGCAAAACTTGTCCTTTCATTCACAATGCTGAGAAAATATCGGGACCCAAGCAATCCATTAAGATCACCGATCACTTCACGTGCACCTCCGCCAACGTAATCTATTGCATAACTTGCACTTATTGCAAAAAGTTATACATCGGCGAAACAGGAAGACGACTAGGTGACCGATTCCGATTCCTTCGCTACGTAGAAAGGAATGACAAGGACGCATCAAAACCAGGTGCTAGACACGTTAATTTGCCAAATCATTCTAAACAACATATGGCAATCTGCGGTCTTTCCTTACATATAGGCAACACGGAAAACCGCAAAACTCTTGAACAAAAATTTATCTTTCAAATCGGCACTCTTAATCCCACAGGTATCAACGAACGCTTTTCATTGTACGAATTTATTCGTGTTTTTCTCGTCGCCATGTTCCCACCAATAGCGTAGCTCCGCTCTTCTGCATATAAACCTACATACAACCCACAATTCCTCCATTCGCTCTGACGAAGGGCTAGCGCTCGAAACGTCAGCTTTTTTATTCGTTACGGTGGCCAATTTACAATTTCAACTTAGTTGATATAACCATATAGTGATCTGCTTCGTCTCTGAATGTGCATGTGAAGTTGTATTGAAGAAAGAGCAAGCCATCTGGCATTTGGCACGGGCTCCGGTAAGAGTATAATTTTTTACGATCTTTGCTCCGTTAGGGATGAATGATTTCAAAGAAAGTTTCTGCCTTTTGATCAGTTTACCCGTTAATACAACTGGCTGAGCAGTTTCACCAGCGGAAAGATGGGACGATTACTTATTGTTTGATACCGATTAAAAAAAAAAAAAAAAAAAAAAATTATTCTCCGAACTGAACTTGGAACTTTCTTCAAGCTGGGGGACCGTGCTCTAGCGAAGGAGCAAAAGATTAAACCCCCTCTAGTCAGTTTTTTTGCGTCGAACCATTAAAGTGGCTTTTTAATTCTTTTCTGAAGACCTCAGCAAATAAAAATAAACAATTCAAATGCTTTACGTACTCTATACAGTTTTATTTTAAAATACAGCAACACAATTTGAAATTATTACTTGCACTTTTTTCATTTCGCTTTACGGGACGGAACGACGCTCGGCGAACCTAAAGAGAAAGGGCAAGTTTGGAATTGCTGGATGTTTTATGATTGA